>NC_140991.1:217483163-217539620 GCF_052327205.1 Somniosus microcephalus
CTCCTTCCCCTCTCTCTCTCTCTCTCCTTCCCCCTCTCTCTCTCTCCTTCCCCCCCCCTCTCTCTCTCTCTCTCTCTCCCCTTCCCCCCTCTCTTCTTCCCCCCTCTCTTTCTCTCTCCTTCCCCCTCTTTCTCTCCTTCCCCCTCTCTTTCTCTCTCCTTCCCTCTCTTTCTCTCTCCTTCCCCCTCTCTTTCTCTCTCTCCTTCCCCCTCTCTTTCTCTCTCCTTCCCCCCTCTTTCTCTCTCTTCCCCCCTCTTTCTCTCTCTCCTTCCCCCTCTCTTTCTCTCTCTCCTTCCCCCCTCTCTTTCTCTCTCTCCTTCCCCCCTCTCTCCTGCCCCCTCTCTCTCTCCTTCCCCCCCTCTCTCTCTCTCTCTCTCTCTTTCCCCCCTCTCTCTCTCTCTCTCTTTCCCCCCTCTCTCTCTCTCTCCTTCCCCCTCTCTCTCTTTCCCCCCTCTCTCTCTCTCTCCTTCCCCCTCTCTCTCTCTCTCTCTCTCCTTCCCCCCTCTCTCTCTCTCTCTCTCCTTCCCCCCCTCTCTCCTTCCCCCCTCTCTCTCCTTCCCCCCTCTCTCTCTCCTTCCCCCCTCTCTCTCTCTCCTTCCCCCCTCTCTCTCTCTCCTTCCCCTCTCTCTCTCTCTCCTTCCCCTCTCTCTCTCTCTCCTTCCCCTCTCTCTCTCTCTCTCTCTCCTTCCCCTCTCTCTCTCTCTCCTTCCCCTCTCTCTCTCTCTCTCCTTCCCCTCTCTCTCTCTCTCCTTCCCCTCTCTCTCTCTCTCTCCTTCCCCTCTCTCTCTCTCTCTCCTTCCCCTCTCTCTCTCTCTTTCCCCTCTCTCTCTCTCTCCTTCCCCTCTCTCTCTCTCTTTCCCCCTCTCTCTCTCTCTCTCCTTCCCCCCTCTCTCTCTCTCCTTCCCCCCCCTCTCCTTCCCTCCTTCCCCCCCTCTCCTTCCCACACTGACAAACTAATTTATATATATCCTTCCCCCAGTCTCTCTCTCTTCCCCCAGTCTCTCTCCCCCGTCTCACTCTTCTCCCCCCAGTCTCTCTCTCTCTCCTTCCCCCTCTCTCTCTCTCTCTCTCCCTCCCTCTCTCCCTCTCCTTCCCCCTCTCTCTTTCCCTCTCTCTCTCTCTCCTTGACAGACAGACAAACTCATTTATATATATAAAAATTATTTCTACTTTTTTCATAACAACATGCCCTCAAAAAAACCCTCGGCACCGCCGGGCACTCCAGCTAGTATAATAAAAGTTATACATAATTGTAGAGTAAAGATGCAACACCCACTATTTTAGATTAAACTTAAAATTTAATGTGGCCAGGGTCCCTTTAAGGTTACTGGCTTAAAACCTGTCATGAATGACTTCACCAGACCCGTTCCATCTCATTGGGCCGGGTAACGCGCTGGGTAGGCTTACTAGGCCCCATTAAGGCAAGTTCATTTTCTACAGCGGGATGGAGCCAGCAGCAGGGTCATGACCTGCCTTGGACACCGGCTGCACCGGACCCACCCAGGTAAAGAAAATTTACACCTGGGTGTTTAGGTGGGCGGAAAAAGAACACGTATTTGTAGGACATCAGTTTCACATGAAATTATTTTTGAATTACAGGCAATATTTAGTATCAACTATGTTGATAGTTACCATATGGTGGTTGGTGGGGCGGGGAGGGGAAATGTACTCAACTCTCTCGCACTCCTGGACAGAATATTGGATAAAAGGTGAGCTTGTCATCTGATAAGCAACTCCTCCCTTGCCTTTAGCACCCCATGCTCAGCCTTACCTTGTCACAACCTTTCCTCTCTCTATTTTATGATATTGTTCCTTCTCCTCTCAACTTTTCTTTTTAAAGCTCAAAAAATGATCCTACAGGCTCCCCCCATTATGCCCTCACTACATTGTAACTTATTTTATTTTGTAACTTGAGACAAACAGGTTCTCAAAAATGAGATCCATACAAGTGCAGATACAGTACTGGTGTCATTTCATTGAATTTTGTTCTGACGTAGATCAAAAACAGTAGAAAAAATAAACCTGAATAATTAGGTTTCGAATCAACAACAATAACTTGCATTTATATATTGCCTTTAATGTAAAGTGTCCCAGGGATCTGGGTGTCCTTGTACATGAAACACAAAAAGTTAGCATGCAGGTACAGCGAGTAATTAGGAAGGCAAATGGAATGTTGGCCTTTATTACAAGGGGGATGGAGTATAAAAGTAGGAAAGTCTTGCTACAACTGTACAGGGGCATTGGCGAGACCACACCTGGAGTACTGCGTACAGTTTTGATCACCTTATTTAAAGGGGGGATATACTTGCATTAGAGGGTGTTCAGCGGCGGTTCACTAGGTTGATTCGCGAGATGAAAGGGTTGTCTTACGAGGAAAGGTTGAGCCTGTACTCATTGGCGTTTAGAAGAATGAGAGGTGATCTTATTGAAACATACAAGATTCTGAGGACACTAGACAGGGTAGATACTGAGAGGATGTTTCCTATCGTACAGGAATCTAGAATTAGGGGGCATAGTTTCAGGATAAGGGGTCGCCCATTTAAAACGGAGATGAGGAGGAATTTCTTTTCTCAGAGGATCGTGAATCTTTGGAATTCTCTACCCCAGAGTGCTGTGGAGGCGGAGTCAATGAATATATTCAAGGCTGAGATAGAGAGATATTTGAGCTACAGGGGAGTCTAGGGTTATGTGGAACAGGCAGAAAAGTGGAGTTGAGCCCAAGATCAGATCCGCCATGATCTTATTGAATGGTGGAGCAGGCTCAAGGAGCCAAATGGCCCACTCCTGCTCCGATTTCTTATATTCTTATGTACTTCACAGAAGCAATTATCAAACAAAATTTGACACTGAACCACAAAGAGATTATTAGGACAGATGGCCAAAAGATTGGTCAAAGAGGTAGGTTTTAAGGAGCATCTTAAAAGGAGGAGAGGTAGAGGGGCAAAGAGGTTTACGGAGGGAATTCCAGAGCTTAGGGTCTTGGCAGCTGAAGCACGGCCGCCAATGGTGGAGCGATGAAAATCGGACATGTGCAAGAGGCTAGAAATGGAGGAGCAACACCATGGACAGCACTAAAAGCTTCTAAAGTTTTGTGCTTCAAGTATAATGGTACATTTAACTAAAAAAACAAATAGGAACATAATGTCCATGTATTCTCTTAAATCATTTACACTGGGGTCACTGATTTGTACTACAGAATCTTAAACAGCACTACAATGGAGCCATCATTATTATTGTTTAAGTACAAACAGTTTCAATTATGCAAACAAAACAAAGCAAAAATTCAGGTGCAGTTTACTTCAGAGATGAAAGGTAACCTTGTACCAATTGATGGCCCACAGTCCCATGATATACAATCACCAGAACATGTGAACGGCTCGAGATAAAGCAGATCATGTGCAATTTTGCCATGGATTTCCAAAATGAGTCAACAGTCATTTATTTACTTTGGCACAGTAAAGTGCTGAGACACCAGTTATTACTAAGAAATTCCAACTTAAGTTCATAATCCAAGGGTGGTTTTTGAATGAAATGTTAAGCAGCAGTCAAACATTTCCCATTGAGAGAGGTGAAGGAAGGGAGAAAACAAGTTATGTTGGGTCACTTTTGCACCCATCTCATCACAAAAATAAAGATGCCTGGGTGCGCCCCAGAGAGTTAATGGAGATGACACAGAAAGCTATCTACACCTCCTAAACACACAGCCTCCACCACCTAGAAGGACAAGGGTAGCAGGTACATGGGAACACCATCACCTCCAAGTCACACCTTCCTGACTTGTCAGATCAGCGTTCCTTCATTGTTGCTGGGTCACAATCCTGCAACACCCTACCCAACAGCATTGTGGGAGCATCTTCACCACATACACTGCAGCGGTTCAGGGCGGTGGCTCGCCACACCTTCTCAGGGTAACTAGGGATGGGCAATAAATGCTGGCCTTACCAGCGATGTGCCCATCCCAAGAATAAATATTTTTTAAAAAACAGTCCAAGACAGACTTGTATTTCAAGAGCACCTTTTCACATCACAGATAAATCTCACATGGTAGTGGAGTGTCGGCCTATATTGTGTGCTCAAGCCTTGGTATGAGTCACAAGACCCACCTCCTGCTCCCTGGACCCCATTCACACTAAACTGCTGACCACCTAACTTTCCTTCCTGGCTCCATGGTAGCAGACATTGTAATTGGTTCCATCTCCTCGGGTACTACCCTCTTCCCTTTCAAAACCAAAGATATCACACCCTCCTCATAAAAATTCACCCTCAACCCCTTGCAAACTAACGCTTCATCACCAACCTCCCTTTCCTCTCCAAAGTAATTGAATGTGTTGTTGTCTCCCAAATCCATGGTATCCAGTCTTGGATGAGCTGCAATTTCCTCCAGCTAAACACAGGGAAGACCAAAGCCATGGTCTCTGGCATCTGGCAAAAACTCCATACCCTTGCCACTGATTCAATTCCCCTCCCCACTGATTCAATTCCCCTCCCCAGCCACTGTTTCAATTCCCCTCCCCAGCCACTGTCTCAATTCCCCTCCCCAGCCACTGTCTCAATTCCCCTCCCCAGCCACTGTCTCAATTCCCCTCCCCAGCCACTGTCTCAATTCCCCTCCCCAGCCACTGTCTCAATTCCCCTCCCCAGCCACTGTCTCAATTCCCCTCCCCAGCCACTGTCTCAATTCCCCTCCCCAGCCACTGTCTCAATTCCCCTCCCCAGCCACTGTCTCAATTCCCCTCCCCAGCCACTGTCTCAATTCCCCTCCCCAGCCACTGTCTCAATTCCCCTCCCCAGCCACTGTCTCAATTCCCCTCCCCAGCCACTGTCTCAATTCCCCTCCCCAGCCACTGTCTCAATTCCCCTCCCCAGCCACTGTCTCAGGCTAAACCAGATTGTCTGTAACCTAAGCATCCTATTCAACCCCAAGTTGAGTTTCCAACCACATTATCCTCACCTTCACAAAGACCACTTACTTCCACCTCCATAACATTAAACATCTCCACCCCTGCCTCAGCCCATCTGCTGAAACTCTTATCCATGCCTTTGTCATCTCCAGACTCAACTATTCCAATGCGCTCCTGGCTGGCCTCACTTCTTCAACCTCCGTAAAGTTCAGCTCACCAGTTTCCTGTATCCTATCTCACTTTCCTACCACCCCTATCTTGCTAACCTACATTGGTTCCCAGTCCCCAATTCCTCCAATTTAAAAATCTCATCCTCGTCTTTAAATCCCTTCAGAGCCTCGCCCCTCTCTATTTCTGTACCCTCCTCCAGCCCTACTATCACAAGCTCTCCATTATCTGCCTTTTGTGCATCCTCATCTCCCTTTATCAGAACGTAAGAATTGGAGCAATAGTAGGCCATACGTCCCTCGAGCCTGCTCCGCCATTCAATAAGATCATGGCTGAAGTTCTACACCAACTCCACTTTCCCGCCCTGTCTCCATATCCCTTGATTCCTTTAGTGCCCAAAAATCTATCGATCTCAGTCTTGAATATACTCATCGGCTGAGCATCCACAGCCCTCTGGGGTAGAGAATTCCAAAGATTCTCAACCCTGAATGAAGAAATTTCTCCTCATCTCAGTTCTAAATGGCTGACCCCTTATCCCGAGACTATGGGCTGGATTTTGTCAGCCCCGAGGAGGCGGGTATGGAGGCAGGACTGCCGGTAAAGTTGCAGAATTTGGGGGCAGGTGGCAAGCCCGCCCCCAACCCACCTCCGTGCCCTCTTGCCAGGAGGCGGGAAGCCATCCTGCCCCGGGTCCCGTCTCCTCGGGAAAGGGATTAAATCCTTTTAACTGCCTGTTTACAGGTAGTTAACAGGCAGAAAATAGGATTAGCCCCATTTTTCCATCCGAAGTGCAGGCTTCCCGACCTCGGGGAACCCCGCCAGGGTGTAGGAGAAGAGTAGGAGGTCTGCGGGGGTCGGAGGGGTCTGAAAGTAGAGGTGAGTGATGGGTGCAAGTGTAGAGTGGTAAGTATGTAAGGTGAGTGTAAAGTGTTAGAAAATGTTCACTTACCTTCAGCCGCTGTGGAGCCGGAGTCCTGACATCTCCATTGTAGATTTCATAGACTGGCTGTTGGATCCTCCGAACCAACAGCCAGGTGATTTCTGCAAAGTTGAAAGGTTTGGATGAGTCCTGAGCACAAGGACTCATCAAACTATACAGAATGTCAGTGTTTGACAGCTTCACAGAGCTGTCAAACGCTGACACTTCTTCTTTCAAAAAATCTTGACAGATGGCATGTCATGTGTTGACGTGCTCGGTCACGGACTTCCCCCTAATTGGCCTGCTGAGCCCGTTGGGCGGGCTTAACAAGGTCAATCAGGGGAAAATCCTGCTGGTTGGCCAGAAGCTGATGGAGGCAGGATTGAAAGCCGGCAAGCAGCATTCCCACCTCCAAAAGCTTCCCATTGACAAAATCCAGCCCTATGAACCCTAGTTCTAGACTCTCCAGGCAGGGGAAACATCCTCTCAGCATCTACCCTGGCAAGGCTGCTAAGAATTTTATGAGTTTCAATACGATCACCTCTAATTCTTCTAAACTGCAGAAAATATAGGCCCACTCTACTCAATCTCTTATAGGCCAGCCCCCTCACTCCAGGAATCAGTCTAGTGAACCTTTGTTGCATCCCCTCTAAGGCAAGTAGATCCTTCCTTAGGTAAAGATCCAAAAAGACTGCACACGCCAGTTCGACCCACCATTGACACCATGCATTTAGCTGCTTAGGCCCCATGCTCTGGAATTCCCCATCTAAGTCCCTCTGCCTCTCCAGCTTTAATACGCCTTAAAACCCACCCCTCTGACCACACATTTGCTTACACCTCCTAATAGCTGCACTGCCTCGGCAACCATTTGTTTCTGATTACACCTCTGAAGTGCCTTGGCACATCTTTTCAATGTTAAATGCAAGTTGTCGTTGAAGAAAATTGATAGTGGTATAAATGGCACAGACTACTGGAGTTATAGTGCACGCGGCCACAGAGACGTTTATTCATGTTGCTATACAATACGTGTTGAAAAAATGTTGCAACATTACTTGCAAGCGACACAAGGAAAATAATGACAGTTTTCCTTGGTGCTCTTTCCTAATCAAAAAAAGGGCACAATTGCGTGATAGTTCATTGGGTTATGCTCAATTCCCTGATTTTGCAGAGTTACCAATATTAGCTAAACCACTATGTGTAACTGTTGATTCCCGGAGGCCAGGCATTCCTCCAAAGGGTGGGTGGGGGGGGGGGGGGGGGGGCGACAGGATAACTGGAAGGATAATCATCGCGCAGATGTTATAAGCAGTGCTTTATAAGCAGCACTGATGGGGGGATGAAAAGAAATAACTTAGGGACAAAACAGAAGACTCACATCATAAAAGGTGTAATTTGCAGCAGGCTATTTTTACTGCTACTAACTGATAAAGTCAATGTCAATGACTTTAAAACAAAGTAGTTAAAGGAGCACTGTTGTCCTTGAAAGGTAATATGGAAAGGTTTGTTGGTTTGTTTTTAGATATGTAATGACATTTATGCCAATACAACATTCTTCTGTTGAAAAACATAACTGACAAAAATGCCATAAGGAACTTCTGTACTTTCCTTCACCAACATCTTGATCGTTTCCCTTTAATAATGTCCTGTCATCCATTTAGTTCCTCAATACTATGGATACCATCAACATTGCAAGTACAGAAAGGAATGTTGCAACCAACAACGGAAGAGCTATCAACTAGAACATGGCAAAGTGACAGAAGTAGCGTTCCAAGGCACAATGTCCAAAAAAGGAAGTGCATTCATGATGTAATTACATAACAAACTCATACTCGTCAAATTAGTCTCTAAAAGGCTCCCACAGGTTTAAATTTGAAACACTAATAAAAACAGACTTCAGCATTTTGTTATGTAAACAAACAGCCTTGAAATCTGTACCAGCCATGCAGTGTAGCCTGGATAAAAGTTTTTTAAAAAGGTTAGTAACTGGCGGGGGGAAAGGGGAAATTAATGTCATTCTTTGAGGATGATCCAGGGAGCTCAAAGTTTGTTCACTGCACCAATTCATCTCCTGTTTAGATTCATGTTGACTTTCCTTTACAATCATTATTTTCCTATAAGTCACTTTTATAGTGATGGGAAAAAAGCAAAGGAATTATCAGCAACTAGTACATCACCATTGCATTAGCAGAATGGAATAATGCCATCTTTTCCATTTGATCAGTACAAAAATGATACACAGTAGCTTTCCAGTAGAAAAGGCACTGACAACAGAAACGCCCACTAATCGAAGAGGATTTCCACTGCTGCATTTAATGTTCACTATTGAAAGGGGTGCTGAGATTCACTTAGAGAATGCATGATTTTTGTGCATTATCTTGGGAAGGCAGGAGTGTCCATTTTAAACTGGACTTCGTGCTTTTTGATAACTTCCAGGTGAATGTCAAGTAAGATTTAATAAGCTAAGATTAAAAGTATACTGGACTACTTTCTGCAGGCACTGATCACACTCTGGTACCTCACCCAAGTACTTTTTCCTTCTGGTGTGGATCTAGATAGCGATAGTCTACTCAACCATGAGGCACAACACATAATCCTGTCTTCATCTGACATTCACACACATCAACTTTCTAGCACAGGTCACTGGACAGCAGACAGCTTATTTTTCACCTTGCTAAAACAGAGGCATTGAGGTCTTTTTAGATCTCTATCACCACCTTGGCTAAAATCACATAACTCAACAAAGACCAGGATCAAGTGTGGCACACTCCTGGTCTAAACAGCTTAGTTCGAAAGGGGGCGGTGCTTTTGCCAATCAAGCCATCAGAAAGCTCGAGAGGCAAAGATCAAGTTTAAATTTAAACTAAACCACTTCAACAAGCTTACAAACTGCATGTAGAACCTGTAACAAGCTAGTTTTCAGGAGGTCTATGGTCTGACAGAGCAATGTCCTGCTCCTCTGAGCCCCACAAAGATCATTTCAAACTCACCTTTGCTGGGCTTCTTCAGCTCGATCACCCATGTAACTGATCAGAATGTGTATAGCACACGCTCCAACCAGTTCCATTCTATTATGTCCGTGTATAATTGAGACACGGACTGCAGGAGTTGATTATAACAAGTCTTTACTGAATGGAGACAACCAGGAAACTGAAACTACAGAAGCCTGCTAGGGCCGTTTATACAGGGGTGGTCACTGCCGGTACTGCAGTCTGAGACCAGTTATTCCCTTAAAAGGTACATACACAACAATTCCTCCCCTTTTAGATAAACAGTACATAACATTCATTTAACAACTAAATAATAACTAATTACAATTACGGTTGCTAGATACATTGGTTGAAGTTAAGCAATTATAAGTTCAGTCTTTGAGGAGGCTTCCTGATTCTGTCTGGATAACGCCTCTTTGGGATATCAGGTTCTTCTGGCAAGGTTGCGTCGGGATCAATGTCGTTGTTTGGTTCATCTGCTTCCAATATCACGGATTCTGCGGTAGATGCAATTGGTACTCCGGTTTCATCGCCAGGTGTATCAGGTCGTGGTGTGGAGTTGACGTTTGCCAGTGACTCTAGAATCTGGTCAGCATGGCATCTTACAATGCTCTCTCCAACGTCCACGGTATACATTAGAGGTCCTTGCCGTGTACAGATCGTTCCTGCCTGCCACTTCTCTGTGCGGTAGTCCCGGGCCAAAACTGGTTGACCTATCTTAAAACTCCTGGTCGGCCTTTCATTCATATTCTGAAACTGCCTGTTCTCCACATCTCTTCTGACGTTTGGCTTAACCAAATCCAAGCGGCATCATAGTCTTCGATTGAAGAACATCATGGCTAGAGTTTGGTTGGTAACCGCATGTGTCGCATTCCGGTAGGCAAACAAGAAGTTATCCACCTTGTGTTGTAGGGGTATATCTTCATTACACATTGCCTTGATAGCCTTCTTGAATGTTTGAACAAACCTCTCGGCCAATCCATTAGTGGCTGGATGATATGGGGCGGATGTGTAATGCTTAACACCATTGTTCTTTAAGAACCTCCGGAACTCTTCAGACACAAACTGTGGTCCATTGTCAGAGCAAATCTGTTCAGGCAGCCCATTCCTGGCGAATATGGTTCGTAAGACTGTGATAGTTTTTTCTGTGGTGGTTGAGGACATTTTTATTACCTCTGGCCACTTTGAATGTGCATCCACCGCAATTAAAAACATCGAGTCCATAAAGGGACCAGCAAAATCAATGTGCACCCTTTGCCATGGAGATGAGGGCCACTCCCATGGATGTAGAGGGGCTTGTGGTGGGGCGTTTTGGACCTTCTGGCATCCTGTACAACTCTTGGTCTTCTCTTTGATTTCTCTATCGATTCCCGGCCACCACACAAACGCTCTGGCTAAGTTCTTCATTTTTACCCCTCCCAGATGACCCTCATGAAGCTCATTGAGCACTCTATCCTTCAATTTGGGTGGAATTACTACTCTGGATCCACACATCAAGGTTCCGCTGCACACTGACAGCTGTTCTCTTCTCAGCGAGAATGCTGGCAGCAGTGGTTCGCCATGTGCTGGCCATCCCTTCACCATTAAATCATAGACCCAGGAGTGTGTCGGGTCATTTCGTGTTTCCTTTTCTATTTTTTTTTTAAACCCCACAGTGCAGATAGAGGCCATTTCGGCCCATCGAGCCTGCACCGACACATATCCCACCCGATCCCCGTAACCCCACGTATTTAATCCCCTAACACTAAGGGTCAATTTATCATAGCCAATCAACCTAACCCGCACATTTTTGGACTGTGGGAGGAAACCGGAGCACCCGGAGGAAACCCACGCAAACACGGGGAGAATGTGCAAACTCCACACAGACAGTCACCCGTTCGTCACAGGGAGACATTCGACTATAGTCGAGTGGAATAACTCCACTGGATCCACTGCCAGTTCTTCTTCCACCGTCGGCAACGGTAGGCGCGACAATCCATCAGCATTCCTATGCTGTTTAGTTCCTTTGTACTCGATGTCATATTGGTGTGCCACTAGGAAAAGGGACCATCTCTGTAGCCATTGTGCCGTCATTATCGGTAGTGATGGGTTATAGTGAGCCAATACTTCTCTTGAAGTGATAGGTCCTTACTCTTCTGAAAGGCCCGCTTACATTCATCGCTCCATTTCCAAGCTACTCCCGTTCGTAGTAGGGCGTTCAGTGGATGCAGGATTGTGGACAAATTCGGCAAAAACTTATGGTAGTACAGGTAGACTACTCTTTATCCGGACTTCCGAAAACCGAAACCCTCCAAAAACCGAAGGTTTTTTCGGTCAGCGTAAGTCGTGCGCACGACCCCCCGTGGACCCCCGCCGGCCCCGACCCCCGCCGACCCCCCCGCCAACCCCGACCCCCCCGCGGACCCCCGCTGACCCCGACCCCCGCTGAGCATCAGCGTAAGTCGTGCGCACGACCCCCCGGCCGACCCCCGCCGGCCTCGACCCCCGCCAACTTACGCTGAGCGTCAGCGTAAGTCGTGCGCACGACCCCCCCGCGGACCCCCGCCGGCCCCGACCCCCCCACCGGCGCCGACCCCACCGCCGACCGTAAGTCGGCTGGGGTCGGGGTCGGTCCGCGGGGGGGGGGGGGGGGGGGCGGCGCCGGCGGGGGTCCGCGGGGGGGGGGGTGGGTCAGCGGGGGGTCGTGCACACGACTTACACTGCGCGTCAGCGTAAGTCGTGCGCACGACCCCCCGCCAACCCCTGCCGACCCACCTTCCGAAATCCGAAATTCTCCGAAAACCGAAACACGGCTGGTCCCGAGGTTTTCGGATAAAGGATAGTCTACCTGTAATTCACCAATCCGAGGAATGACTTCAGTTGCGACACATTTTCAGGCGCTGGAGCCTGAACTACCGCTTCAATTTTGTCAGGGGACTTATGCAACCCCTCTTCACCAATCACGCGGCCACAATACGATAACTGTTTCTTAAAAAACTCGCACTTGGGGCGATTGGCTCGTAGCCCATGTTCACGTAATCTAGTGAGCACCTGCTCTAGGTTGGCAATGTGTTCACTGTCATCTTCACCTGTCACTAGGATGTCGTCCAAGTAACACGGAGTCTCCATAATCCCTTCCATCGCTCTTTGCCATATCGCCGGAGCTGATGCTACTCCGAATACCAGTCGATTAGACTGGTAAAGACCTTTGTGAGTGTTTATCGTGAGATACTTCCTAGAGGATTCTTCAACCTCCATCTGCAAATATGCTTGTGCTAGGTCAATTTTTGTAAAACGCTTCCCTCCAGATAGTGAGGCGAAGATATCTTCTATCCTTGGAAGAGGATATTGTACTGTGTGAAGGGCTGGGTTCACCGTCACCTTGAAGTCCCCACAGATGCGAACCTTCCTTGGCTCCTCAGACTTATTGTTTAACGTTTTCTTCATGACAGGAACGATGGATGTCGCCCACTCGCTCCAGTCTACCTTAGATAACACGCCTGCATTCTCCAGATTCTCCAGCTCTGCCTCGATGTCTTGCTTTGAAAAACTTGGGAATTGCATTCACCTCTATTTTTATCGAGGTGGTTACGCCTTCAAGAGTGCCCAGTTCTTGTTGAAATACCTCTTTGGCATCAGCTAAGATTGTTGACAATCGTCCAGGAGTGACGTCGTCATCCTTTTTACCAGCCACCGTCAGTGCCTGAATGGAGTGCCAGTCTAAACTTATCTTTCTGATCCATTCACGTCCCAATAACGGTGGTCCACCATCTTGCAGAATGTAGAGATACAATTTCCGTATTTTCTTGCCGTTGTATTCGACAGGCACCCTTATTTTTCCTCTGGGGTATACTTTTTGCCCCGTATACGTCCTTAAGACAATGGATGTCTCTCTCAAGGGTATGTGTGAGAATAGCCGCTCGTAGTCTCGTCGATTCACGACGGTTAGAGCTGATCCTGTATCCAATTCCATTTTGACTTGGGACCCTGCTATCGTGAGGGTGACCCAAATGGTTCGGTGATCCTCTTTTGCGATTACGTTGTGAAGTTTGAGACAGCTTAGTCTCTTGTTCCCGGATTCGCTATCACTCATCTGGTCTTCGGAACTACTGTCCGTCAACTTTTGTACTTTCCTGTACGGTGCCTTAGTAGCCTTTTTGTTGTCGTCGGTCTTCTTCCCAGACCTGCAAACTCGTGCAATGTGTCCCATCTTTCCGCATTGCCTGCATATTTTGTCCTTGGACCAGCAGTCCTTCGGGTCATGGTTTGTTCTGCCGCAGCGATAACATTTTGCAAATTCCCGTGTCATTTCGTGGGTGTCGTATTCCTGTGGCTTTTGCTGTATTTCTGCAGCTCCCCTTGCTGCTGCTTCGTACGATACTGCCACACTGAAAGCCTTATCTAGCGTCAGCTCTTTCTCTGAGAGTAACCTCTTCTGGGTTCCTTCACTCAGGAGTCCACAGACAAATTTGTCCCGTAAGGTATCTGCCAGTCCTGCTCCGAACTGGCAGTGCTTTGATAGCTTGCGTAGTTCCGTAAGGTAATCAGCATTGCTCTCATTTTTATGCTGATTTCTCCTGTGGAATTTAGATCTTTCTGCTATCAGCAGTGGTGTAGGATTTAGGTGTTCCTGTAGGATAGCAACAATTTCGTTAAAACTCTTCGCCTTCAGTTTGGCTGGAGTAATCAGGTCCCGCAATAGGCCGTACGTTCTTGTGCCCATTAAATTTAGCAATACCGATGCCTTTTTCTCATCGGCTATTTCGTTTGCCTCGCAATATACCTCGACTCTTTCCACATACGTGGTCCAGTCTTCTATTGCATTATCGAAGGCAGTGATATCGCCAGTCTTTGGCATCTTGAAAATCTAAGATGGCGCCTCCCGCGCTTTGCCTTCGTCCCCGATGGATCAAACTGGCGCCTCCCGCGCTTTTCCTTCTTCCCCGCCGAGTTAAGATGGCGCCTCCCGCGCTTTCCCGCCGCTGCCAACGCCGCTCTCCGCGGTATTTTTATTTTTCTATTGCGCTTCAATATTTGCTCCGTTAATTGAAGAACCATTCCCGTCGTGGAGCGGACCCTCTGGGACACTTCCCTCCCTCTTCTTAGGTCCGAACACTGCCCGGCTGCGAAGCACCGGCCGCGCCCTGTGTACTCCACCCTCTCTCTCTTTGCTTCCCGACTCGCTGCCCGGCCCCGTTGCAGAGCCACCCGATCGAGCTCTAGCCCGCCACAGCCCAGGAAGGATCAGTGCACTACCTGCCACCAGCCCGATTAGCTGGGAAACCACAGACTGGAGAACCAAGCCTGGCTCTGGACATTCTCTCCTGCAACTTTTCAATTCGATGATTTGGAGGGCGGTTGCCCACGGTCGACGCCCGTTTCTCGAGTTTCTTTGGATTATTTTTTTTTCTTTCTTCTGGCTTCGACCTTCAATAACGTCGTCTGAGGTGCTGCCGAGTTGCAGGTAAGTTTGTTTCTTACTCGTCGTCAGTATTATGTCCGTGTATAATTGAGACACGGACTGCAGGAGTTGATTATAACAAGTCTTTACTGAATGGAGACAACCTGGAAACTGAAACTACAGAAGCCTGCTAGGGCCTTTTATACAGGGGTGGTGACTGCCGATACTGCAATCTGAGACCAGTTATTCCCTTAAAGGTACATACACAACACATTCGAAAGTGGCAATCGGGGTCCTAAGACTCCAATTTGCTTACTAAATGAGAATCTACCACCCAAAACAGGCAGGAGCTTTGGGCGCCCAGCCGTAGGCCCCTTTCAAAATGTCACCAGCAGTAAAGCGAACAACCCCATTTTGAGGCTGTTACTTTCCCGTTAACACCAGGCAAAACAAGTTAAAATTGATATTGTTAAGCCCGTAAATATATGTTGTACTTAACACACACTCACTGTGGATTAAACCATACTGAGAAACCAAGCGCTCAGGAATCCAAAGAGATGGTACAAGGACTAGGGGACACGGATTTAAGGTTTTGGGCAAGATATACAGGGGGGGGGGATGGGAGGAAAAAAAAATTTACGCAGCGGGTGGTGAGGACCTGGAATGCGCTGCCGGCAGAAGTGTTGGAAGCGGAGACACTCGGAGAAATTCGGTTGGTTGCACCACCCATTAGCGCCTAAAGAGGCCGAGAAGTGGGGCGGTAACCAAATAGCGCCCGGGCGCAGCGAGCCCTGTGCCTCTTCCCATATTAAGTGGACATTTTGCGCCGGCGCTAAACCTTAGCGCCCGCTCACGGGCACAGGCAGATCATGACGTAATTTCAGTGTGCAACGCCTTTTGGGCACCCTGGACCGGAAATTCAGTGGTGCGCCTCTTCGTTCCGCCTGGCGCTAATAAGGACAGCTTACCTGGAACGTTCCCCAGTCGCTCTCGGGCTGGGGGGGCGTTCTTAAAAGGGGACTGTTGTATAAAAGCGGCAGCCATTTTTGGAGCACAACTTCTTCGAGAGTTAGAGAGAGTTGCTGAGCTGCACACTGAGCGCCATTTCACCACTGAGCCAGCGCTGGACAGAGAACTTCAGCCTTCTGACCATCACCTTGCTGTTGGTGAGCATTCCAAACAGGGAGACTTTCGGTGTGCTCTTATTACGGGGGCTGCATTGGAGGGGCACGTCCTGCTGCTAAATCATCTGGAAAGGGCACAGACGCAAGTAGAGAGGGGCAGGCATGGCCAGACGGAGGAGGGCCAGCAGATGTCGCCACACCAGACCTTACGCTGCCAGGGTTTTCCGACAGCAGTTTTCCTACATGAACATGTCGGAGGAGCAGTGTATCAGAAGGCTGTGCTTTAGAAAGGAGGTGGTGACTGAGCTGTGCCACCTGCTTCAGCCAGATCTGCAGCCTCAGTTAAGGTGCAGGACATCTCTTTCGGTGGCTGTGAAGATGACTGTTGCCCTGAACTTCTATGCAAGCGGCTCCTTTCAGGCCGCAACTGGGGACATAGCCAACATCTCGCACTTTGCGGTGCATTGCTGCATCCGTCAAGTGACTGATGCCTTGTTTAAAAGGAGGCGGCAGTACATCTCCTTCCCAATGGCCCCGGACAAGCAGCGGGAGCGCGCAGAGGGCTTCGCAGCAATAGTGGACTTCCCCATGGTGCAGGGCGCCATTGACTGCACGCACGTGGCTTTGCGGGCGCCTGTATTGAATCTGGAGGAGTTCCGCAACCGCAAGGGGTTCCATTCCTTGAATGTCCAGCTGGTCTGTGACCACCGACAGCTGATCCTCGCAGTGAATGCGCAGTTCCCAGGCAGCAGCCACAACGCCTTCATCCTGCGCCAGACTTCTGTTGCCGACCTTTGAGGCCCCGGCTCACCCAGGAGGCTGGCTTCTCGGGGACAAGGGCTATCCTCTGTGCCCATGGCTGATGGCCCCGCTCCGTTCGGCCAGCACCCCTGCTGAAGAACGCTACAATGCGAGCCATCAGGCGATGAGGAACATTGTGGTGCACACAATCGGCGTCCTGAAGCAGCAGTTCCGCTGTCTGCACCATTCCGGAGGAGCCCTGCAGTACTCGCATGAGCGAGTGTCCCACTTCGTCTTTGTATGTTGCATGCTCCAGAACCTCGCTATCCAACGTGCCCAGCCAATGCCACCAGACATTGAAGCACCAGCAGAGGAGGAGGAGGAGGAGCATGACCATGATGGGAGGGAGGCACAAACTGGAAGGGCCGTCCGTCAGAGGCTGATCAGAAGTCGCTTCCAGGCCCCTCTCACGGAATGCAGGCTGACATTCCTAGAAGAGGAATGGAATCGTCCTGATACCCCAAAGCCTGTGAAAGGCAAAATGCATGTAAATAGCAGACATGGCCATTGTAAATAAAGAAAGTTTTTTATTGTACAAAATGTGCTTCATTCCAACAAGGCAAAGCAACGGCAACAGAAAGCAAATGGCTCGCACACCCGGGAGACTGTCCAAAACATCACTAACATTCAGACCAGCATCCTCGGCCTTGATTTATACAAGTAAGACGTTACAGCAGCACCTTCTACTCTTTCCTCCTTGATTGTGATCTGCTTCTCTTGCGAGATTGGCCCCTTTCCTCCCTGCAGCTCCTCCGTAATGGGATCCCAGTGGCTGCAGCAAGGCTGGGGGAGGCCTGCTGACCGTCCAAAAGCGCAGATGCCCCTGAGGGACGGCCTGGACGACCTCTGGGCCTGGAGGGCCCGGCTGCTGACTGCTCCAACTGTGCATGGGTGGAAGCAGTCTGTCCTGCAGGTGGTGGCAGCTGCAGTGGAGACGTGCCAGCGGTGGCATCAGGAATGCTGTCATCCTGAGAGCGGACAGCAGCTCCCTGGTCGGCCGACACAATGGCACACTGACGGGGCAGCACCGCAGCAATCGGATGGTCCACAGATTGCTGGCCTGCTGTGGTGCTGCAAGGGCCCCGGGGTAATCCTGCCTGATCCAGTGAAGGTGGCAGCAGTCAGTGGTCGCGTGGCCTCAATCTGCGTCTGCATGAGACCAGCGAGTGACTGCGTGGCAGCACTCAGCAGTTGCGTGGCAGGTGCCAGTGCTTCGGCGAAGCCCTGGACAGTCCTTTCCAGTGCTGTCCCGAAGTCCTGCGCACTCCTTGCCTGTGCTGCGCCGAAGTCTTAGAGACTCCTTGCCAGTGTCTCGATGGATTCAGGCATCCTTGCCACTGCAGCCATGAGCTCAGTGTGCCTGAGCCCAGCCTGGGCGCTCATTTCTGTGAGGGAATGCACCTCTTCTGCGCTCTGTGCAGCAGCACTCGCGGCCTGACTCGCCCTCCGGGGAGACGGCCCCTGAGCTTCCCTACCCCCCTTGCGTTGCTGCAGCCCGCTGGTTCCTGGAACCGGTTCCTCCTCAGAGCATTCCCCCCACTCCCCTCCAGGGAAGTAGTCTCCCCAGTTTGCAAAGGGGCTAGCTCGCCTGAGGGTGGCAGGGATGGTCCAGCTTCCTCCTGCTCGTCGCCTCCGGAGTCAGTGGCAGTGGCAGCTTGAGGGCCCGGCTCCCGAGCTGGTGATGCAGCATCTGAAAGCAGGGAGGTTGAGGAGTGGCTTTAGCGAAAGGACAGGGTGGCAGCAAGGGATGCATGAGTGCTGCAATGCACTGACTTGGGTCCAAAGTGAAAAAGCATGCTGGTGGGGGGAACAAGTGGAAGGAGAGAGCTCAAAAAGGTGATGAACTTACCATTGCTGTGCACAATGGGGTCGGCAGCTCCAGAGGTGACAGGACCACTCATCCGGCTTCCAACAATCTGGTGGACTCGCTCCTCGAGGTCTGTGAGGGTCTGCAGGTGAGGCCAGCCTCCACCGGTACGAAGCTGCTCCCTACGGTTCCTGGCCAGCTTGGCCTGCAGGATGAAGGACAGGAAGTGATGAGACATGCTGCCTTGAGCTGACATTACATGCCCCCCATGGTAGAATAGCCCTTACATTATGCACTGAGCTGAATGTGCGTGTGTGTTTCCAGAAAGGGCCATGGGTGCTGGCTGGCAGATGGCCATTGGGACTTCGCGCACCCTCTGGCCATAAAATCAGGTGCAGATGGAGGGATGAAGATGAATGTGAAAAAGGCACTCACCCTAACGACCCGAATGAGGTCGTTGAACTTCTTCCTGCATTGCACAGGAGTTCTGGGCACCACGCTGCTGGAGGTGACTCTTTGGGCAACATCCCTCCAAGCTCTGCGGTATTCGCTCTGATGAGGCCTCCTGCCATTTTCGGGGTACAGCACAGCTCGCCGGCGCTCCACTGCGCCAACCAGATCATCCAATGCCCCATCGCTAAAGCGCTCCGCTCTCTGCCTGACCCCCTCCATGTCTTGGAAGTTTTGAGCGCCACAGGTAGGTCACCGCCGATTTTGAGGCCTACAAGGCGTAAAGTGTGGCTGCTGATGTTAATTGACCCGCCCTTTTAAGAGCCAGCCGGCGCCAGCGTGTCTCGGGGAAATCGATTATTGACAGCACCTGCGCTGCGCCCAGCCGCAGAGAAATTGAGTAGCGCCGCCGGGTTAGCGCCTTAAGAGTTCCGTGCAGCGCCTGATTTAGCGCCGCAATCACCCTCCGGGGCGCTGCAACCCAATATCGATCGAGGTGGCGATAAGTTGCGCCTGGCGCTAAACTTTGCGTACCGCCAAAACTAGCGCCCCAAGCGGAGCTATACTGAATTTATCCCCCTCAATGTTTTCAAGGGGAGACTGGATAGGCACTTGAGAGAAATAAACTTGCAGGGCTACGGGGATAGAGTGGGGGAATGGGACTGACTGGATTGCTCTGCAAACAGCCGGCACGGACTCAATGGGCCAAATGGCCTCCTTCTGTGCCGTTATGACTCTATGGCACAATTATTACAAAAACATATTTTGCCAGTGTTGGACTTTTCAATTTATAAATTGCTGTACTGCTCGGGGTGTCATGTAAGGGGTTAAATCAGGGGGAGCAGCAGTGGCATGCCCGCCATTTAAACCTGCCGCAAACAGCAGCCAGAGCGAAAAGAGGCCCAGGAAAGTAAGTTAGTTAAATTTTATTTTTAGTTTCATTATGGGCCACGAGGAGCATGAGTACTCCTCTGGGAACTCCACATGGAATCCTCCCCTTCCCCAGGCTTCCTCTCCCATCCCCCGGCCAACAGTCCCCTCCCAGATCACTTATCCTGCGCCGGAGACTGTAAACCTGGGTCCCCGGCAGTGGCCTCCCGCTGCACGATTTTAATGGCCAGGCAACCACATCCTGTCGACTTCCTAGCTGTTTTCGGTACATTAATAAGGCCTGGCTGTTAAAATCTGCCAAGCTTGCCCGCTGCCGGTCCCGCATGGGCACGCCGCTCACTTTGCCACATTTTCAACCAGAAGTTAAAATCGAGCCTGGTCTTAGAGTGTGTGGATTTTGCAACCAGCAGGCAAAGTCCTGTAAAGCCCAAGCCAATTTAATCTCAAAAGGATTAAGCTAGTGTGTTTGGTCCACTTTGAGAGAAAGCAAGCTGCGCTATATAAATGCAAGTTGTTGTTGTCGTAATAGACAAAACAATAGTTCCACCCACATTTCAATGTTATAGCTCAAACAGTGATCAAATGTACTGCAGTGCTATAGTTCTGGGATATAATCAGAGTCCTTCCAGCCAGGATTTCCCAATCTCAGTCGTGCTATCAGAATTTGAACCGAGGACAGATGATTCCCAACTGGAAACAAGAAAAATAAACTGAAAGGAGTTTCAGCCCAGATCACCTGTGTGCCTCACAGTGACGGATTCAACAGCAACATTTGTAGTGGTTTGCAGAGGGGCCATCTGCCTGCTTGCTTGGACAAGAGGATGAGGTGCAACACCAGGAAAAAGAAAAAAAGGGCAAAAATAAAGTATTCATTTTTTTTTTTTTTTTTTTTAAGTGTACAATTACATTTAATACTCATCTTTCATGGAAGGGGAAGAGGAGGGAGGGCAAGGATAGAGATGGAAAGAGAGGGTTACAATTTAACAGCAACAGCCAAAACAAAAAGTTTTTATTTGAATACCACTCGCCTACATGTACAGTTATGACTGCCATATTGGACCACAAACTCCATCATAACTAAATCAGACAAGGGAAATTTTCAGAATCACTTTTATGAAAACTGGTAAAAGAAAACAGTCCCTTCGAAGTACAAAATGACAGATCCTTTGGTGACAACGAAAAGTGAAACTCATCACTTTGAAACGATGCTGCACGTTCTACAATTAAAAACTCACAATCGATACAGGGAATTTCCAGAAAAGTTTTTTTTTTTTTTTTAAATCATTTCAAGAGGCTGGCCTGGACTTGAATTTGCTTGCAGTGTACATATCAGGAGGCTACATCTATGACATTAGGCCTAAAAAATATTACAAAACATTCAGAGATGTCAGTTTCTTTCACATACCCAACATTCTTGGAAGTGTCACACTGAAGAAACAATTAAGAGAAGGATAAAAACATCACATGCAGATAAGTTCTGCCGCTAAGCAATTTAGAGGCAAAACATTTCCCATCAGTAACTTGCATTTATACTTTGCTTCTAATGTAGAAAGACGTCCCAAGGTGCTTCACAGAGTCATAGTCAGAAAAACAGGTGCTGAGCCAAAGGAGGAAACAATAGAAGGGGGGGCCAAAAACTTGGTCAAAGAGGTGGGTTTTAAGGATGGTCTAAAAAGAGATAGGAAATGAAGAGGAGGAGTAGTTTAGGAAGGAAATTCCAAAGTGCAGGAGCTAGGCAGCTAACAGCACAGGCACCAATGTTATGGCAGAGAGAGCAGGAGATGCACAAGAGGCCAGATTCAAATGAATGGCTTTTGAAGGAGGTTGTAGAGCTGGAGGAGGTTACAGAGGTAGGAAGGCCATGAAGGGATTTAAACACAAGGATGAGAACATTTAATTTGAGGGGTTGGGGAGGTTAAAGTAGGTTAGCAAGGGCAATGGTGATGGGTGAGCAGGTCTTTCTGTGGAGTGTAACATGGACAGCAGGGTTCTGGATGTTCTGAAGTTTAGAGGGCGGAGGATGTGGGACCAGCCAGGAGAGCAGTAAAATAGTTGAATCTCAAGGTGACAAAGGCAGGGATGTGGGTTTCAGCAACGTGGGCCAAGGTAGGCGATATCACAGACGTGGAAGTAGGCAATCTTTGTGGAGGAGAGGATATGGAGTCGGAAGCTTACCTCAATGTGTAATAGAATGCCAAAGTTGCCAACAATATAGCTCACCCGGAGACAGTAGGTGGAAAAGGGAATGGAGTCATTGGCAAGGATATAGAATTTGTGGCAGGGACCAAGACAATGGCTTTGTCCCAATGTTTAGCTGGAGGAAATTGCAACTCATCCAAAACTGGATGTCGGTCAAGCAATCTCAGGGAACGCCATCTAGTGGAGAGATCATATAAATGACATATTTGTAATATCAAGTTGGAAACTTATTGACCCTGAAATTGCGGTCGCGCCGTGGCTGTGGCGTACGTCGAACAGAATGTGCACTTACCTGCAGAAAACCCTCCTTCAAGAAGTTGCTGTGGAGTTGAGCACAGTGCAGTGACCCACGGATCTCGGGGCGCACCGTGTACGTATGTATACCTGGGATCACATGCGGCGGTGCTCCAATCAGGAAACAGAAGCTCTCACTCACCAGAGTCTGGATTTGCACTCTTAGAATTAGAAATGAATTTTGGGGGAAATTATCAATAGACCAGAAGCAATCCCACTACACTGTAGGCTGCTCAACTACTTTATTCAACAACAACAACTTTTATTTATATAGCGCCTTTAACGTAGTAAAATATCCCACGGTGCTTCACAGGCGTACTTAGACAAAAAATTTGACACTGAACCACATAAGGAGAAATTACAGCAGGTGACAAAAAGTTTCGTATTAAGGAACATCTTAAAGATGGAAAATGAGGTAGAGAGGCAGAGAGGTTTAGGCAGGCAACTCCAGAGCTTATTGCCTAGGCAACAGAAGGCACGGCCACCAATTGTTGAGCAATTATAATCAGGGATGCTCAAGAGGGCAGAATTAGAGGAGCGCAGATATCTCGGGGGGTTGTGGGCCTGAAGGAGATTACAGAGATAGGTAGGGGCGATGCCATGGAGGGGCCTGAAAACAAGGATGAGAATTTTGAAATCGAGGCGCTGCTTAACCGGGAGCCAATGTAGGTCAGCGAGCACAAGGGAGCTGGGCGAACAGGACTTGGTGCGAGTTAGGACATGGGCAACCAAATTTTGGATGACCTAAGTTTACATAGGGTAGAATGTGGGAGGCTAGCCAGGAGTGCATTGGAATAGTCAAGTCTAGAGATAACAAAGGCATGGATGAGGGTTTCGGCAGCGGATGAGCTGAGGCAGGGGCAGAGACGGACGATGTTATGGAGGTGGAAATAGGCGGTCTTAGTTATGCCACGGTTATGTGGTCGGAAAATGACACCAAAGTTGCAAACAGTGTGGTTCCGCCTCAGACAGATGTTAGGGAGAGGGATGGAACAGGAGAGACACAGAAAACAGAGAGTAGGAGTAAACGGGTCATTTTCAGGTTTGCAGGCTGTAACTCGTGGGGTACCGCAAGGATCAGTGCTTGGGCCTCAGCTATTCACAATCTACAGCAATGATTTGGATGAGTGGATCAAATGTAATATATCCAAGTTTGCTGATGATACAAAGCTAGGTGGGAATGTAAGTTGTGAGGAGGATGCAAAGAGGCTTCAAGGGGATATAGACAGGCTAAGTGAATGGGCAAGAACATGGCAAATGGAATATAACGTGGAGAAATGTGAAGTTATCCGCTTTGGTGGGAAAAATAGAAAAGCAGAGTATTTTTTAAATGGTGAGAAATTGGGAAATGTTGGTGTTCAGAGGGACCTGGGTGTCCTTGTACACAAATCACAAAGTTAACATGCAGGTACAGCAAGCAATTAAGAAAGCAAATGGTTTGTTGACCTTTATTACAAGAGGATTTGAGTATGTGAGTAAAGATGTCTTACTCCAATTATATAGGGCCCTGGTGAGACCACACCTGGAGTATTGTGTACAGTTTTCACAGATCACAGAAATCACAGAAACCCCACAGTGCAGAGAGGCCATTTCGGCCCATCGAGCCTGCACCGACACATATCCCACCCGATCCCCGTAACCCCTACACCAACACATATTCCACCCTATCCCCGTAACACCACGTATTTAATCCCCCTAACACGAAGGGTCAATTTATCATAGCCAATCAACCTAACCCGCACATCTTTGGACTGTGGGAGGAACCCGGAGCACCCAGAGGAACCCACGCAAACACGGGGAGAATGTGCAAACTCCACACAGACAGTCGCCCGAGGCCGGATTCGAACCCGGGTCCCTGGCGCTGTGAGGCAACAGTGCTAACCACTATGCCACCGTGCTCCTTACCCAAGGAAGGATATACTTGCCATAGAGGGAGTGCAATGAAGGTTCACCAGACTGATTCCTGGGATGGGGGGATTGTCCTATGAGGAGAGATTGAATAGACTAGGCCTATATTCTCTGGAGTTTAGAAGAATGAGAGGTGATCTCATTGAAACATACAAAATTCTTACAGGGCTTGACAGGGTAGATACAGGGAGGATGTTTCCCCTGGCTGGGGAGTCTAGAACAATGGGTCACAGTCTCCGAATAAGGGGTTGGCCATTTAGGACTGAGATGAGGAGAAATTTCTTCACGGAGGGTGGTGAATCTTTGGAATTCTCTACCCCAGAGGGCTGTGGAGTCTCAGTCGTTGAGTATATTCAAGACAGAGATCAATAGACTTTTGGATATTAAGGGAATCAAGGGATATGGGGATAGTGCAGGAAAGTGGAGTTGAGGTAGAAGATCAGCCATGATCGTATTGATGGCAGAGCAGGCTTGAGGAGCCGAATGGCCTATTCCTGCTCCTATTTCTTATGTTCTTATGGAGTCAGTAGCTAGGGAACGGAGTTTGTGGCAGGGACCGAAAACAATGGCTTCGGTCTCCCCAATATTTAATTGGAGAAAATTTCTGCTCATCTAGAACTGGAGTCTGACAATTTAGAGACTATGGAGGGGTCGGGAGAAGTGGGGGTGAGGTAGAGCTTGGTGTCATCAGCGTACATGTGGAAACTGATGCTGTGTTTTCAGATGATGTCGCCAAGGGGCAACATGTAGATGAGGAGGGGGCCAAGGATAGATCCTTGGGGGTCACCAGAGGTAACGATGCGGGAGCAGGAGGAGAAGCCATTGCAGGTGATTCTCTGGCTACGATTAGATAGATAAAAATGGAAGCAGACGAGTGCAGTCCCACCCAGCTGGACGACGGTGGAGAGACGTTGGAGAAGGATGGAGTGGTCAACCGTGTCAAAGGCTGCAGGCAAGTCAAGAAGGATGAGGAGGGACAGTTTACCTTTGCCACAGTCACAAAGGATGTCATCAGTGACTTTGATAAGAGCAGTTTCGGTACTGTGGCAGGGGTGGAAACCTGATTGGAGGGATTTAAACATGGAGTTGCGGGAAGGGTGGGCACGGATTTGGGAGGTGACAACACATTCAATGACTTGAGAGGAAAGGGAGGTTGGAGATGGGGCAGTAGTTTGCAAGGACGGAGGGGTCAAGGGTTGGTTTTGAGGAGAGGGGTGATGACGGCAGATTTGAGGGAGAGGGGGACAGTACCCGAGGAGAACTGTTAACAATGTCAGCTAACATGAAAGCCAGAAAAGGAAGTTGGGTGGTCAGAAGTTTGGTGGGAATAGGGTCGAGGGAGCAGGTCTCATGGACCAGATGAGCACAGAGAGGTCATGAGGGTAGATCGGAGAAAAACTGGAGAAAGATGTGATTTCAGGGCTAGGGCAGGGGGGGGCCTCAGAGGAAGTTTGGCCCGGTGGGCTATTTGAAGTAAGGGAAGTGGCAGAAGCAGCTGAACGGAGACAAAGAAGTCCATGAGGTCCTCACACTTGTTGTCACAGGTGCGGGTGGAGGAGACAGGGAAGAAGGGGTTAAGACAGTTAGCAGTGGAGAATAGAAGCCGGGGTTTATCTTTGCATTCCATAATCATTCTGGGATAGTGAGCAATTTTGGCAGATGACAGCATGACCTGAAAATGCTTTATGTATCCAGCCAGATCTGGCGGTGAATGGTTAAACCAGTTGTCCACCATATCCGTTCAAGTCTGCGCCCCTTGAACTTAAGGGAGTGAAGATGAGGGCCGTACCAGGGGGAATGGCCAGGGTGAGAGAGAGTAATTGTTTTAATGGGTACTAGGGCATCAAAGGTGGTGGTGAGGGTGTGGTTGAGCAGATCGGTAGCTACAGAAATGTCATGGTGAATGGAGGGCCAAAGACAGGACAGTGGGATTTCATAAGTGCAGTTGTGAGGGAGGTTTTTCCAGGAGCAGACACAGAGGGAAGTAGGGTTGGGGGAAGGGGGTGGGGGCGGGGAGGGGGATGTGGGTGGAGAGCAATACGAGGAAGTGGTCAGAGATGGTTTTATCTGGCCTTATTCAAGCACAGATGTACATTCGGATAATATTCAACTGAACTTTTGGGGAGTTTGGTAATCCCTCAGGCAGGCTCAGTGTAAAGAGCAAACATATTTATAGTAATTTAAGCAAAAACGCATCAGATTAAGATTTTTTTTTATATCATGATGGGTGTCCCCTTAAGCTGAGTAAAATGTTCATGCATAATTTCTGGGCAGTTGGCGGGCAATTAGCCCAAATCTGCGCCAGCAATGAGGTTAATACAGTCGGAGCGGATGATCTGTCAAGTCGGAACTTGAGAGATTGCAAGTTCAGGCTTTAGTGCATGCAGAAATCCTGAACTTGCTGTCCATTTCAAAGGTGGTAGGACGGCGGACTCTCAGACTGCAAATTCTGCCCCATTACACCACCTAGGACTGTCCATTGTACAATATAAAAGAGGCTGCACTCAGCAGGGAACAAGATTAATGCATAAATGCAACTGCTGATAAACTATTCATAATTGGAAATTATCAACTGATATTTATAAACCCAACCTCCTCAAAGTGCCAAAAAACTCTTTCAAACCCCCTCGTTTCCAAGAGAGTGGGAAACAAACACTAGGCCTGCAGCTTTCTTGACATTTACCATCAATGGTAATGTACAATTATCAGACAGTACGCACCACTAAATGATGGAACATCTTACAAATTGTAGTTACAATCTCAGGGAACTCCATCCAGTGGCCCAGACTACAACTGTTTGAACCATTGGGCTAGAGGAATCCATTAAAGGGAAGCATTACCCCAAATATTCAGCATGTTTTTAAGCTCATTTAAAACTTCCTTACTTCTACTTGTAAGGAAACAAATTCCAGTCTCAAGACGTGGACTGCTACAAATCTTCCATGCCAAGTCAATCAGCCGGCAGAGGGCAAGTCAACTGATGAACGCCTGTGTGAAATCAGCTCTTACTGTGGTGAATTTGATTCATTGCCTGTGGATCCCACCACACTGATGATTTGAAAAAGTCCAGTATCACATGGGACTCGTTAACTTTATTTAAATAAATAAATCTAATAGCTCTCACTGTGCGCATTTGTGTAAATAACCACAATTACCATGAATTCCATTTCAGTGTTACTTTAGTAAGAAAACTGTAAAAAGAAGTTTTTGTTTGTTAAAAATAATTTCTCCTTCTCAGATCTGTGTCTCTGATTTCTGAGGGTTATAACACGGCACTACTCCATTGTGCCACCTACTCTTCAAATTTTTTTAAGTTTTTTTAAAATACAGATTAAAAGTGTCATTTTTGGAAAGAGCAACTTTGTTTTTAAAAAAAACTCACAATGCAGTAAAAATATTTCAACGATTTAAGAAGGTCAACGAGCAGACTCAAATTGAAAGCATGCAGTGGATAGTGTGAGTCATACATTGAGCACTTGCATTTGCATTCGGTGAAATCCCTGCACGGAGCCAGAATTAGCAACCAGTGCACCACCTTGGGCTCCCATGGCGACAATGCTGGTCTAAATTTAGACGCTTTTGTGATTTTCTTAAATAAACTCACGCGTGAGAATTATGAGTGAAGATTGTATCTGTTCCTGTATTACTAAATTACTGCTGGACTCATTCATTTCACTTAAAAAAGAAATCGACGTTGCGTGTTAAATTTAGAAATACCGGAAACTAGCTTTGTTGTCTCTAGAGTTCGATCTGTTGAACACAATCTTGAGCCCGTTAAAAACAAACAACCTTTTTTCCCTTCCAAATTGTGATTTTGTTTTAGGCTTCATTGGCACGTTGAATAATTACTGAGGTGGGCAATTCTGTTTTTTTTACCTGAGCCACTGGGTTTTATAAACAGTAAACGATACAAATAAACAAATCTGCTGGGTAGAAAGTACAACACTTCTACAAAATTTTAAAAAAACTTGATTAAAAAAATACAGCATGAGTCATCAGCAGCAACTCCACCCCAAAACAAAAACAGTCTGAACTGGCGGGGAGGGGGGTGGGGACACACACTCTTCTATTTACCAACTGAAGTAGTACTGGTACACTGCCATTCCTCACAGTAGTACCAACAATGGGTGGCCCAAGTTCAGTGGCATCACTGTAAGGTCCATCCGTTGGCACAAAGATGCATCTGCATCGGTTGTTTTCTCCAGTACTTCTGGATGCAGTGGAAACGTGCAACAAGGTAAACAATTTCCTACGACAGCGACACGTGATATATGGAACGCTTGCTTGTTTGAGTGTATAAATATGCTGCATTCGCTGATGTTCTTTGGAGTTGTTGGCCTAGCCTTTGTCCCACCATTTAATTCTTGTCTCAGATTGCCTGAGCACTTAACTGATCTGTAAAGGCTAATCAACTGGTCTTCCCATTGCTCGGCTGTACTGAAGTTCCCCAGCCACTGGGAAAGGTCCAGCAGCCAGAAATAAAACTGGTGCACTGGAATTTAACCCATTGTACAAATTCAGCAAATTCCATGGCCTAAGAAGCTTCTTACTGATTTGGTTCTCTAAACCAAATACAGACAGAGCAGGACAGCAGCTAAATAATGTAGGGAGGATATTACAGTCTGGCAGTACCTAACTCCATTTCATATTGTGGAAATTGACATTATACTTAGCATGCTGGGTAGAATAAAATGGCCAAGTAAAAAATAAGCTATCAAGGGGTTAAAAGAACAAGCTTGCTTAGGTTGTAGTTAAAGCATAGAAGCAAATGTGTCACAACGTGTCTAGGACCAAGAGACCTTTCAAAATACCCACCCACACTGATGGTGTGGTAACAGCTGTATTGACTCACTAGCACAAGGGAGGCATAAGGCTATAGAATAGATAAACTATTAATGATTGTCGCTAGACAAAGAAGCAAAACTATTGAGTAAGCTGATCATTTTGGTAACAAGATTCAGACATGAGTAAGCTGATCATTTTGGTAACAAGATTCAGACAGAACCTCCTGACAAGATATATGATTAAATAACCTTGTCTGGAGATATTTCTGTCCTGCTGACCTTTTGATTATCCTTGTGCAAACTCTTACTCTGTGCAAACTGATACAATACCATTATACACGTGATATATGGAACGCTTGCTTGTTTGAGTGTATAAATATGCTGCATTCGCTGATGTTCTTTGGAGTTGTTGGCCTAGCCTTTGTCCAGGCAGCTCTCCCCTTGTGCAAGTAAAAATAAACTAACAATCTGACGGTACTGCTTGTGTTTTAGAGTCTTACTCGGAGTCGAGATTTTGACAATATTACAAAGCAGAATAGGTTTTTAGGGTGCAGTTATATATCAATGCAAAATTCTTTTGGGTACCATCAATGAGATGCTGATCTGATTTACAAGAAAACTAAAAGCAAGTGGTATGAGACCTCTGATAGGAGACTCTCTCACATGCAGCACAACTCCAGTCCAGTGCAAAGCCACATTTTTAAATTGGTTACGTGGTCCGTTGGAGCTCCTGGGAACTTTTAAATCTTTATATGAAATTTTTATTTTAACGTTACGAGAGAACAGACACACCTACCCATGCTCTCCAGTTGCCTGCCTGGGAGTGAGACTGCACACAAAACCAGGCATTGACCTTCTTTGTGGTTTAACTCAATGGAACCTTCAGGAAAGCACAATCAACTTGCAGTGTCCCTATCAAGCCATCCAAGTGGCTCTTGAATGATGAAGATTTATAGCCCCTCTATGCTTCCTGGAAGTCTATGCCAATTACTGATTAGTTTCATGAAGAAATTCTTTCTGATATCAATCCTAAAGTTTCCATTCACCTTAAAGCTATGGCCCCTTGTCTTACTGTCATAGTTTACCATGAAGTAATGCTCCCAGTTTATCCCCTCAGTCACCTTCTTTCAAGGCTAGAGACCTCAATTCTTCTTTCTGGCCGAATAATTCAGACTTCCTATTCTCCGCTGGATAGTCTGATGGGGGAGGGATAGGGGGGGCTGAATTAAGTAAAGGAGTACAAGTTAGCCTTTTCTTCTGCACCTTATGATAGTGGTTTACAAACAGAATTAGCAAAGCCTTGGGAACAGGCTGTCTGGCTGCTCTCAGTCTGCTGATGAGGGGTAATATAAAAAGATGAAGCTGAGAATAAATATGGAGGCTGGTAAGGTAGAGGAGGAGGAGGAAGAGAGAAATGGCAATGTAACATTTGCATATTGATTTAGCATTGGCCCGCAGACACCTGTAAGGAATACCTTTTATATTCACATGTGATCACATGCTGAGTTGTCATTGGCCTGCAGGCATCTGTAAGGACTGCTGTTGTTTAGAAGACACAGGGGTCCTAACTCCATCTTGTCCACACGGTGCTGTTCTGCTGTGAGTAAGAACAGGCCTGATGCTTCATTAAAAGAGTTTAAACTGTAATACTCCGTTGTCCTGCAACTTATTATTTTTGTACAAAGTGTGCAAAACAAAACATGGTGTCAGAACAGGGATTTGAAATGGACATCATTGGAGCTCCCTTACCTCGAATGAATTGGGGATCTTTGAACTTACATAGAGAATGGTGCAAGTTCAAGCAACACGTGGAATTAGTGTACTCGGGTCCACTGAAAAGCAAAGGGGAGGAAGAAAGATGCAGCTATCTACTCCTGTGGATCGAAGAAAAAGGGAGAGACATTTTTAACACATGGTCTCTCGCCGCGGATGAGACAAAGGTACTGAAGTGTTATTTTGACCGTTTTGAAACATATGTGATGCCCAAGACAAATACGATATTCGCTAGGTACAAGTTTCAGGAGAAAGTACAAGGCGCTGGTGCGTCGCTTGAAGAGTTCGTGACTGAGTTAAAACTGCTGGTAAAAGACTGTGTATATGCAGATATGCAGATAAAGATGAGATGGTCAGAGACCGCATCGTGTTTGGAATACATTCAGCTAAAGTGAGAGAGAAACGTTTGAATGTTGGGTCCGGGCTAACGCTGGACAAAGCTATGGACATAGCTAGATCACACGAGATAGCCCAAGCACAGTTGAAAACCATAACCGGCGCCACGAGCAGTTCGCGTGAACAGACAGTGCGCGCAGTTAACAGATACACACCAAAGAACACCGCCCAGAGAGCGTGTTTCAGAACAGAAAGAACAGCGAGAGTTCTAAAAATGGGTGACACAGACATAAAATGCTTCAAAAACTGTGGATATTGTGGAAACAACTGGCATGGAGAAAAGGAATACTGCCCTGCCAAAGGAAGGCAATGTACTAAATGTGGTAAACGGAACCACTTTGCTAAAGTTTGCAAGACTGTTTTCGGAATAGCAGTACAAACAGTGAGTGACAGCCAAATGCCAGATCGAGAGCCAAATGCAGAGGTTGTTTATTGATTCTGTGTCACAGAAAAAACAGATTTCAGGGACTGAGCAAGCCTATGCCGATATTGAGATAGGAAAACAGGGCAAAGAGCTTAAATTTAAACTAGACACTGGATCTCAGGTTAATATAATTCCTCTGAGTATCACAGCTTGAAGGATGAGTGTGAGCTACAGCCCACCTCACGCAGATTGACCTGCTATGGAGGTGAGCAGCTCATTGTAAAAGGCACATGCGTGATGAAATGCAAGTACAAAGAAAGCGACATGATGTTGGACTTTTACATTATTGACACTCAGGTACCTCCAGTGCTAGGTCTAAAGGCATGTTTAGACATGGACCTCGTCAAGCTAGTGCTATCATTGACAGCACCAGTTGAGAAGCAGACAGTCATGGAGGAGTTTGCTGACGTTTTCAAAGGGATCGGACTATTCCCAGGTGAATGCACTATTCACCTTGACCCAGCCGCAACCCCTGTGGTTTGCCCACTGAGAAGGATACCCCTTGCTCTACGTAGTCGCCTGAAGGAGGAGCTACAGAGCATGGAGAATACAGAAATCATCGTCCGGGAAACAGAACCGACAGAGTGGGTCAACGAGTTAGTAGTGGTTGAGAAACCACGTACAGGCAAGCTCAGAGTCTGTCTCGACCCCAGAGATTGAACAAGGCTATCAAACGCCCTCACTACCCTCTACCAACGCTAGATGACATCACACCCAAGCTAGTGGGAGCACGTTACTTCAGTGTAATGGACGCACGATCAGGATACTGGAATATCAAGCTCACGGAAGAGTCATCTAAGCTAACAACGTTCAACACACCATTTGGACGCTACCGATTTCTGCGTTTACCATTTTTTTAAATTCATTGATGGGATGTGGGCGTCGCTGGCTGGCTAGGCCTGCATTTAGTGCCCATCCCTAATTGCCCTTGAGAAGATGGTGGTGAGCCACCTTCTTGAACCACTGCAGTCCATATGGTGTAGGTACACCCACAATGCTGTTAGGAAGGGAGTTCCAGGATTTTGGCCCAACGACAGTAAAGGAACGGCAATACAGGTCCAAGTCAGGATGGTGTCTGGCTTGGAGGGGAACTTGTAGGTGATGATGTTCCCATGCGTCTGCTGCCCTTGTCCTTCTAAGTGGTAGAGGTCGCGGGTTTGGAAGGTGCTGTTGAAGGAGCTTTGGCGAGTTGCTGCAGTGCATCTTGTAGATGGTACACACTGCAGCCACAGTGCACCGGTGGTGGAGGGAGTGAATGTTGAAGGTGGTGGATGCAGTGCCAATCAAGCGGGCTGCTTTATCCTGAATGGAATTCATCTGAGCTCAGATGAATTCCAGCGGAAGATCGACGAAACCTATGAAGGCCTCGACGGAGTAGTCACAATCGTAGATGACATCCTCATCTATGGCAGGAATAGAGAGGAACATGACAGGAACCTCCGTGCGATGCTACAAAGATCACAGGAGAAAGGTATCCAGCTCAACCCCGAGAAAAGCATAATCGGATCCACCAAGATCAGTTATTTCGGGCATTGCCTCGCAACTGATGGCATTAAGCTGGATCCAGAGAAAATCTCCGCCATCAAGAGGATGGAGCCGCCCAAGAACCGCACAGAGCTAGAGACAGTACTAGGCATGGTTAACTACTTAGCCAAGTTTGCCCCGAGCCTCTCCGAAATCAACGCACCCATGCGTCAGTTGCTCAAACAATCCAATGAGTTCCTATGAGACAAACAACATGACACAGCATTTCAGAAAATAAAAGACCTAATCACCAGAGAACCAGGACTGGTTCTTGCCTACTTCGACCCCAACAGAGAGCTCAGGCTACAAGTGGATGCGTCAAAGTACGGACTAGGCGCAGTATTACTGCAAGAAGGAAAGCCCATCGGCTACGCTTCCAGATCTCTCTCAGACAGTAAAATCAACTATGCTCAAATCAAGAAAGAGCTATATGCAATTCTGTTTGGATGTAAGCATTTCCACCAATACGTCTATGGCCTACAAGTCATTGTGGAATCCGACCACAAGCCCCTCAAGTCAATAATGAGGAAACCACTAGCCACAGCCCCACCAATACTACAGAGAATGATCCTTCAGCTACAGAAGTATGACGTCACAATCATTCACCGTCCAGGCAAAGACATTCCTGTCGCAGACATGCTCTCCAGAAAGTCTCTTAGCTACCAGGACAGCAGCCTCAGTGAAGGCATGGATGTGCAGGTGCACATGGTGTACAACAGCTTACCTGTGAGTGACTCAAAACTGAAGGAGATCTGAGCAGGAACAGAGAAAGATGCACAACTCACACAGCTGAGCAAAGTCAAACATGAAGGATGGCCTGAGGAAAGGAGGAAATGCCCTCAGAGCATTCTGGAACCACAGAGACGAACTGTCACAAATCAACAGAATCGTCTTCAAAGGGGAGAAAATCATCATTCCTACCAGTCTCAGAGAAGAGATGTTGACAAAAATTCATGCTGGACAAATGGGCATGGAAAAATGCAAACAAAGAGCACGTGACATTATGTTTTGGCCCGGAACGTGCAAACAAATTGAGGACATTGTCGGAAAATGTTCCATTTGTCTAGAACGCCGCCCATCAAATGTCAAAGTGCCCATGATACCTCACCGTATCCCAGACAGGCCCTGGCAGGTCTTCAGCTGCAAGCAAGGGCATGCAAAACGTGTACAGAGACAGCAACACCAAAAGAGATACTCTGACACGTCAGCTAGACTACTGCCACCGCAGCACAATGGAGAATCCGTCAGAATCCAGGAGCATGACTACTGGAAGCCAGCAGTCATCATCCAGCCAGCTGACACTGAGCGATCTTATCACGTCCGCACCCCAGAAGGACAGGTGTACCGCCGCAATCGCAGGCACCTCCTGAACACCAAGGAACAACACCGTCATTCCGACGAGAGAATCAGTCCCATACCACACAAGGTCGGGACGAGAGGTCAAGCCTAGAGTTATCCTTGACTTGTGAACTGCCAAAGGGTGTAGCCAAGTTCTGCACTCATGAGGACGGCCTCAACCGCGTTCTTGGGTTCATGTCACGCTACATGTAACCCCACCTGACGTAGGGTCACCCAGACTTGAGTCGTCATTGGCTTGTTCTCTCTACACAGATGCGGCCGGACCTGCTGTGATTTCCAGCAAAAAAGTGTTTTTTTGTCTGTTTTTTGTTTTTCATACAGACCCCAGCATCTGCAACATTTGACCCTTTGTGACCCCACCTCATTGTTCTTTGACGTAATGTTTTCCTGACTAACCTGTTTGGACACCATTCACACCTTTGATCGCTGTGATTATCTCTCTGCCGAGGTGTGATAAATGGCAGTTAGAAAGATTACCTGTAATCATCTGGCATTATTCTCTGACTATATAAGCTGTGTCTTTATGCATCTCTCCACTTCACCTGAGGAAGGAGCAGCGCTCCGAAAGCTTGTGATTTCAAATAAAACTGTTGGACTATAACCTGGTGTTGTGTGACTTCTTACATTTGTCCACCCCAGTCCAACTCCGGCATCTCCACACCATGGCTTCATTAAAAGAGTTTAAACTGTAATACTCCGTTGTCCTGCAATTTATTATTTTTGTGCAAAGTGTGCAAAACAAGACAGGCACTACATAGCTAAACAGACAGCAAGATCAAACCGACCCCATCTCACCCCTCCCCCTAACCCTCCCAGTCGTGGCAGAACCAAATTGTTAATTTTACTTCGTAGCACCACCAAAACTATTAAGAACATAGGAATGTATAAGACCATAAAAACACCATTCCAGTCCATCTGGCTGACCCCAGAGTACAAGAACAAAATATGATTCAGCTGAGGCTCTCTGGCTTTCAATGATTCATTGATTCAATGCAGTGCACCCATTACATTGCTGTGCTATCTATCCAGTGTGGATGGAACAAATCCAGTCATCATTGAGTCAACAGAATGTTGTGCAAGTACTAGGTGGCAGGATACAAGTGGTATTTTATTTCAGAACTGGATAGCACAATCAGAAATGTGGAGCCAGCTTGGACTGCCCAATTTTAACAACATGGCTTTTATTAAGATTTTTTTGTGTAACTACTGTGGTCCACACTGCTTACGTGAAAAAGAGGGAAAATCCCTTTTGAACTTGTTATTTAAAATAACCAACTAAAGCAAAAAAAATACATAATTCGTAAATGCAATACATAGGCACAAATTCTCGGGGAGGGGGGAAATGATTTCCTCTGTCTGCTATTTGTAACAAAATTGATACATTTATTATGATTGTATCACATTTATGATTTCACAACAATTCTTGAGCAAAGTAAATTTCTCCCACTCCATAACATTAATTTAGAATTGGAAAATCTGAACAGGTCAGCCAATTTTCAACTCTACCTCTCTTGCCTATTTTAAGGCGCTCCTTAAAACCTACCTCTTTGAACAAGCTTTTGGTCATCTGCCCTAATATCGTCTTATGCGGCTCAACGTCAAATATAAATAGTAGCTGATATTTAACTTGCATTATCCTTTTTTTTTGAAGCACGAGATGTGATCAATTCAGTTTCTCCTATTCAACTTTTGAGTCTTCCCATGCCATATACTCTCTCCAACTTCTCCGGATCTGCTCTGAAGCTGGATGAAGGTGGTGCACAAGAGCAGCTCACGGCGACTGACAGCAGCAGAAACACAAAATGTGAAAGAGTGCAGGCGCAAACCCATGTCCTACCAACTCAAACTGCATGCTTTAGGGCTCCTGCATGTGCACCACAAGCAACACCTTGCATTTATATAGCGCCTTTAACATAGTAAAACGTCCCAAGGCGTTTCACAGGAGCGTTATCAAACAAATTTTGACACCGAGTTACACAAGACGATATCAGGGCAGATGACCAAAAGCCTGTTCAAAGAGGTAGGTTTTAAGGAGCGCCTTAAAGTAAGAAAGAGAGGTAGAGCGGTTTAGAGAGGGAATTCCAGAGCTTAGGGCCTTGGCAGCTGAAGCACAGCCACCGATGGTGGAGCGATTCAAATCGAGGGTGCGCAAGAGGCCAGAATTGGAGGAGTGCAGTGATCTCGGAGGGATGTAGGGCTGGAGGAGGTTACAGAGATAGGGAGGGGCGAGGCCATGGAGGGATTTTAAAAATAAGGATGAGAATTTTAAAATGGAGGCGTTGCTTAACTGGGGCCAATGTAGGTCAGCGAGCACTGGGGTGATGGGTGAACAGGAACTGACAATCAAAAAGGTATTGACAAACTTCTCATAAAATTCAGCAATTTTTTTGTGTTATCTGGAAAACTTAATTACATGAACAGTTTCTCTAATTCTGGACCGCACTTAAAACATGAGACAATGACACGTCCAAGAAATTGGATCCTTCCTAAAGCCCTAGAATCCAGGTGAAATTCTGCCTTTCAAATTTAAAAACCCTCCTATTCTACAAAGCCTGAAGATCAACCTGGAAGATTTAAATTTGACATCAGTGCCTCCAACAGGTGATGAACATGACACCTTGTAAACATTGTTGGCAATAAATTGAGATTGTTGAGCAAAGTATTCATTGGGCGGCTCATAACTGTGTTGTATCTATTGCCAAAGTCTCTACACTGCACCAGTGAATTCCTTGTGGAATCCCGCACAGAACCACAAGAATTCCCAGTAGGTCATAACACACCTGCTCAGCCCCTATTTTATAGGAAGGAGGTGATGCAGACTTTGAAACAATGGAGAAACTACTCTGAATGAACAGCTTAAAGCTTGTTGGCCACTTCTATTACCTTTTTAGAGGCTCTAAAGCCTACCTCATGACCACCCGCCTTAACGTCTCCTTTTTTAATCTGATAACGCTCCTGTGGAGAGCCTTGGGATGTTTTACTATGTTAAAGGCACTATATAAATGCAGGTTGTATTTGTTGATATCATCATTCAAGCAGAGGCCTGAAAGGATGTTGGTAAAGTATTGCACCTTGCAACAACAAATCTTTCAACTTCCAGACCAGACAATGTGGAACAAATGACAAAGCCCATGACACGGGTTTCCTACAAATATTTCTGGTAATACTTTAGCTATCATCAGGAGTCTAGAATAGTGGTTATCAAACTGGAATCGCCCATGTAACCAGCTGTCCCAGATTAGACAGGGCTATCAGAGTTTTGTCTGAGGCCAGGAGGACAATGTTTCAAACTCTTCTACATGTTTTTATTACATTTTAGGATTTATTAACACATTATTTTTATTGCTGCATACTAATGAAAACACCTTCTGCACAAATAGTTTCCCTTTGGGTACCCAATACTGTATTTCAGAAGTTAAGATAGGGGGTTCCTAGGAAGGCGTTATAATTTTAGGGACTCCCCCATACAGAAAAAATTGAAAACCACTGGTGGGAGTGTGAATATATTTGTGTTATCTTATTTTAATGCAGTGCCCTCCCATTTTACAAGAAAGGACTGTCCCTGATCACCCCCTCCACATGGTAACATTATGGCAGAATTTCTATTTACAGGCAGGCCAATAAGAATGGGGCCCAACAGAAGTGTCACTAAAAAGGCTACGTACAACAGCAAGCTCAGAAAACCAAGTCTGCCTGGGACAGCATAAACTACAAAAGACTCACTTCTAGCCTTTGTGATTCTATCCAAGACCACAGGGTCTGCACAGTGTCTAGGTGGACAACAGTGGCATGTGCTGAGAACACAAACCTCAACACTGCCAGCAACCAGCCCCCCACCCCCCGACCCATAGACACACACACTTTTATATAAAGGTAACTTGAGGTGAATTCTTGAAAACAGGCAACACTGTATAATATGCAATTTTTGCAATACGAGTACTATGCCATCTAATACACAATGACCCCAAAATTCCGAGTAGGGGATCAGCAGAGCCTCCAGAAAAAATGTCAGAGACCTGGATGCACTGTTTCAAGGAGTTTCCTAGTTGCTATGTTGGGAGGCAGAGCCTCTGTCCATCCCTTCCAAAGTCAAATGATAGCTGGGCTGAAGCAACTACAGAGATTCCCTGCGCCGGGCATTCCTGTTCCTTAGGCTGGGTCCAGTTTCCGACATATCAATGGAGGACAGTGTGCCGTGTTGAGCTGAGGGGTACTTGCTTCCACAAGGGTGGATGTGGGCTCCACAGGTGGCCTGGACACCCCAGAGAGAGTAAATTATTATTTTTAATACTGAGGACAGATCAGCCCTTTACCAAAGGGGAAGGAAGGACATGCATTGTCCAGAGGAACAACAGAGAATCAGCAGTGCTGACAAGCAGTAATAATTTCAAGCGGTGTGCAAATGACTGCACAGCTGAAGAAGCTTTGAAAATGTTTTTTTGATGGGGAGTGGGCTAGAAGTGCCAGAGAAGAGCAAGCACTGTAGTGGCGCTCCATAGTTTTCAATATGCAGCCACTGAGCTTTAGCTTTGAGGCATTTAGCAACGAGTAGACGCATGTCGAAATAAAACATTCCAAAACGTAACTTTGTCTTTTAACTGTTTACTGTAATACATTTCAAACAGGATTTCAAAGTAAAACACATTTAAACACAGTCAAAAACTGTATTGCTCCACAGCCATCAAAGCTTCTACCTTTCCTAGCCTCATGGTGCTTCAACTGTAAAAATGGCTGGATATATCATGTGACAAGCTTAAGGACTATACCATTGGAGCAAGAATAAAGGGGGTCTCTCAGACTATACTATTGGAACAAGAAGCGGGGGTTTCTCAATACAATAAGTCAATCAGGTAAGTTAACTATATTATACTAGAATATGCATCAATAATAAACAAATGTATATACATACTGTACCATAATATTTAACCAATATTTTATGGTATTTTCTTTCTTCTTTACACTTTCTTAAACGTTCATGACTCTTACAAGCACAATTATAATTTGGCCACCACATCTGTTGGGAGGGGCCCTAGATGGGTATACCCAAATTTGTTGGAGCAAAAAATATTTTGTTGTTGTATCATTTAAGTCCATATCCCTTCCCAGCTTGTGCCCACATATCCATCCTTGACACAAACATCTAATCTGGCAATTCTCAAACTTTTTGGGCCAACATTTTTGGACCCAATTTTTGTCAGAAAAAGAAACAAAGGCCGTATAATTTGGATTTATTATCTTTAAAAAAGAAATAAGAGGACCCGATCATATTTAGGTCAAAAGCAAAATATTGTGGATGCTGGAAATCTGAAATCTTTTGGGTAATGCTGTGACGACAATATTCCTTATACTACAGCAAACTATAATTTCTTGTTAGATATGGGGCATGGACAGCTGTACACCGACAGTTCCTACACTGATAGCCCCTGAAGATTAAGGTCAAAGGCTGACTCAGGTCACACACCAAGGCATGGTTTACTAAAAGTAAAATTGCACGGTTCCCCTTACACAAACTAACTTTTTTAAATTATCTTCCGACTTCAAAATTTGCCTCTATCACCCTTGGAGGTGATTTGAGCGCGAAATCAGGTGCCACGCACCTCTCAAGGCACAAATGTCAGGGAGCGAGGCGCTACCTCAGAACGCTACCAAAGCTCAGGCGATGCCAATTACCATGGTAGCCAGACAAACTGGCGCCATCCAGTTCTTAAAGGGGAGGGGCCATCTTGCTGGCCAACCACTCCCTGCTCATTGCAGCCTTGAATCTCGGCCTGGAGAAACCTCAAAAGCAATTGTGTTGGAAGTACTAATGGATAGGCCCAGGGAAAGAGCTCGGCGCTTAGGAACCTCAAAAGTGGTGCTGAGGGCCAAAACTCGTTAGGACAGCGTTAAAACAAAAATTTTGCTGACAAGAAAAGGCAGGAAGTGCCCGCCTTTAAACAGCGCTCCCCCAGCCCCTTCCCGACTTGAAAACATTCCCATCTACCTGTCGTTCCTAGCGGCAGGTGCTAAGGTGGGGGCGCGACTCAATATCCGGTCTGGGGTGCTACCAGGGCATTGCACGCTTGACTGACATCACGATCTGCAGGTGCAGGAGATCGCGGCGGTAGTGCTTAGCGCCACCGCAAAATGACTGGTCAATTTCGCCAGTGGCGCTAAAATTGCTGTGCTCGGGCGCTAGGTTCCTAGCGCCCCCCGGAGGCGCTAACCAACCGAATTTTTCCCCCCAAGGAATCTTAAAAGGCAACAGCACCAACTATGACTAGCAGTACTCATCTGAACAGACTATATTCTTACAGGATGGTGAATCAATGCGTTTGTCAGATAACATTACTTAATTTTCAAAGATGTGATTATGAATCAGGCACGATAAACATGTTATAACCAAAACTTAATGATCAAATACATTGTGTGGAGATGCCGGAGTTGGACTGGGGTGGACAAATGTAAGAAGTCACACAACACCAGGTTATAGTCCAACAGTTTTATTTGAAATCACAAGCTTTCGGAGCGCTGCTCCTTCCTCAGGTGAAGTGGAGAGATGCATAAAGACACAGCTTATATACTCAGAGAATAATGCCAGATGATCAGGGGGGCACAGTGACATAGTGGTTAGCACTGTTGCCTCACAGCGCCAGGGACCCGGGTTCAAATCTGGCCTCGGGCGACTGTCTGTGTGGAGTTTGCACATTCTCCCTGTGTCTGCGTGGGTTTTCTCCGGGTGCTCCGGTTTCCTCCCACAGTCCAAAGATGTGCAGGTTAGGTTGATTTGGCTATGATAAATTGACCCTTAGTGTTAGGGGGTTAAATACGTGGGGTTACAGGGATAGGGTGGGATATGTGTCGGTGCAGGCTCGATGGGCCGAAATGGCCTCTATCTGCACTGTAGATTCTGTGATTCTGTGATTACAGGTAATCTTTCTAACTGCCATTTATCACACCTCGGCAGAGAGATAATCACAGCGATCAAAGGTGTGAATGGTGTCCAAACAGGTTAGTCAGGAAAACATTACATCAAAGAACAATGAGGTGGGGTCACAAGGGGTCAAAAACAAAAAACAGACAAAAAAAACACTTTTTTTTTTGCTGGAAATCACAGCAGGTCCGGCCGCATCTATGTAGAGAGAACAAGCCAATGACGACTCAAGTCTGGGTGACCCTACGTCAGGTGGGGTTACATGTAGCGTGACATGAACCCAAGATCACGGTTGAGGCCGTCCTCATGGGTGCGGAACTTGGCTATCAGTTTCTGCTCGACGATTTTGCGTTGTCGTGTGTCCCGAAGGCTGCCTTGGAGAATACTTACCCAAAGATCGGAGGCTGAATGTCCTTGACTGCTGAAGTGTTCACCTTTGATCGCTGTGATTATCTCTCTGCCGAGGTGTGATAAATGGCAGTTAGAAAGATTACCTGTAATCATCTGGCATTATTCTCTGACTATATAAGCTGTGTCTTTATGCATCTCTCCACTTCACCTGACGAAGGAGCAGCGCTCCGAAAGCTTCTGATTTCAAATAAAACTGTTGGTCTATAACCTGGTGTTGTGTGACTTCTTACATTTATCAAATACATTGTTACGGCTGTATGAAGGTCTTCTACTGAACCCTCCATTGGATTTTACTTGGTGTCTAAAAATGGTTTATATAATCTGAATATATTAAACCTGCATATAGGTTTTATAAATCTACTAGAATTTTGGCTTATCTGATTAGTTATAAAAAGTCAGAACTGTTATAGCATTCATAATTCACTATTTGCAGTCCCAAAACATTTTTGCTCCTTGCATTTATAAGCAGTGCCTAGATATACTTTAAAAGGAGTCATATATATAGGCAGGATATTGCAGTGGGTGCCCACACATCTAAGCAAAACTGATAGAATACTGAACATAGCCAATAGTCTCACAAAAGGGAGGTCTCTTACTAAAATGACATAATGCCTTTTAACCCATACTGAGCAAGAGTCTTATTTAGCCACTAGCTTGTGAGATAATCACATAGTAAACCACTGTTCTACAAAATTCTCCAGTTTTAGACACAACAGGAAACACACTCAAATATTTTAAGCTTGCTACAGTTCTTGAGCCAAAGAATGCACAACCCATAATACAGGCATTCAGTAGTTTGTGGGCAGCCAACTGCAAGTATTCAATTACACTGCATATGGATAGCATGTGGAGGAATTCTGTACTTGAGTGAGGTCATGTTGGCTTCTTAGAAACAGTTTTCCACAAAGATGGCGGGTTTTGTGAAATACACTTTCTCACTTTTGATATCCTCCACCCCCCCCTCACCCTCACTTTGAGCCAACAGTTTCACAAACCAAAAACAAATCAATGCCAGTTGGTAAGTCAAAATCTTATCCCTTAAAGAACTGTTATATCCATGGTAACCGTATTCATTGTATTTTACTAACACGTTAGATTTCTTCCACATTATCAATAATAAAAGAGAGAAAAATATGCAGTCATAAAATGCCAAAGGACTCGTATGTAAAACAACTTTGAATTTCCTTTAAATAACCACGTCACTAGATCGTGGCCTGGTCTCTAGATGCAGCAGTGAGGTAGTACAGTATTCCTTCTCAAGCAGGTGGGTGAGGGGAGGAGGAAAGGAACAAGCTGGAAAGGTTTAGAGGATCAGTCACAGCTGACAGAAATCAAACTCCTGTTGGCTGATCATGGCGCACCATCAACAGCTGTTGACCCAGCTCATGGAGAAAAATGCATCGGGGAGGGGCAACGACGAGGGTTGCGGAGGGGGGGGGAGCTGTAATGAGCTCAAATATTCAATAAACAATTCAGTAAGAGTCTAATTTTCAAAAGCATTGAGTAACTTCATACTGACTTGAAAAAACAGAATTTTGTCAAAAGAAAATAGTCTATTACACACACACACTATTTTGACTGAAACATGTTGAACATCTGTCGGGAAGCAAAAAAATCTGGTTTGTACTTAAACTGTGACCTGATATTAAAGGCTGTTATGCATGTAAAAAGAGTCTGTTTACGGAGTTAAATGCATTATATTACAGGAGTGGATAGAAACATAGAAACATAGAAAAATAGGAGCAGGAGTAGGCCATTTGGCCCTTCGAGCCTGCTCCACCATTCAATATGATCATGGCTGATCCTCTATCTCAATACCATATTCCCGCTCTCTCCCCATACCCTGAAAGAGAGATAATGAGAGCAAGCAAACGAGAATGCGAGCACGAGCGGGAAAAGGAGAGCGAAAATGAGAGAGAAAATGAGAGAGAAACCACAAATAAGCACGCTTGCAAGAGAGGGAGGGAGCACGTTTGCAAGAGAGCGAGAGAGGGGGAGGGAGCGCGTGCGAGCGAGAGAGAGGGGGGGGGAGCACGCGCACGCGAGAGAGAGAGAGGAGGAGGGAGCGCATTGCTTTAAATCACACTGCTTCTTTTTGACCTGGCATTGGTTAGTAAATTGTATTCATTAAACTTGTATTCATTAAAGACAAGTTTTTATAGGATTGAACATGTGCTTTATATAGTACGATAGCAAAATACTGCGGATGTTGGAAATCTACTTCGACTTCAGTTCAATAGTGAGGAAGTGCTGCAATGTTGATGCCAGTTTTTCCAGAGATGCTGAATAAAAGCCCCATTTGGCTGTTCAGGTAGGCAGAGTTCTCCTGGTGTCCTGGACAACATTGATAACTTACCCAAAACAACCATAAACAGATTAACTTGTCACTCATTAATTTGCAGTTCAAAAATCGGCTGCTTTGTCTGTATAACCACAGTGAATGCACTTCAACAGTAATTTATTGGTTGTAAAGCCACTGACTCCATCCCTCTCGCTGGCCGCTGTCTGAGGCTGAACCAGACGATTCGCAACCTTAACGTCCTATTTGACCCCGAGATGAGCTTCCGACCACATATCTGCTCCATCACCAAGACCGCCTACTTCCACCTCCGTAACATCGCCCGTCTCTGACCCTACCTCAGCTCATCTGCTGCTCAAAACCTCATCCATGCCTTTGTTAGCTCTGGACTTGACTATTCCAATGCTCTCCTGGCCAGCCTTCCATCTTCCACCCTCCGTAAACTTGAGGTCGTCCAATACTCTGCTGCCTGTATCCTAACTCGCACTAAGTCCTGCTCACCCGTCACCCCTGTGCTTGCTAACCTAGTTAAGCTCCCAGTTAAGCAACGCCCCCATTTAAAAATTTATCAGTGTTTCCAAATCCCTCCATAGCCTCATCCCTCCCTACATCTGTAACCTCCTCGGAGGTTACCAGCTCGTAGCGAGCCGGATGAGGCTCTGGAGCTGATTTGGAACACTGATAAATTTTCACCATGGGGGCCATGCATTCAGCTGCCGAGGCCCTAAGGTCTGGAATTCCCCCCTCCCCTAAACCTCTCTTTTCTAATTTAAGTCGCACCTTAAAACCTACCTCTTTGTCCCCTGTCCCAGTATCTCCTTATGTGACTTAGTATCAAATTTTGTTTGATAATTGATCCTGTGAAGCGCCTTGGGATGTTATACTACGTTAAAGGCGCTATATAAATACAGATGAACTGAGGTAGGGTCAGAGACGGGCGATGTTACGGAGGTGGAAGTAGGTGGCAAAGCACTACATAAGTTCATTCTAGTTCTTTCTTTACTTACATTTCACAATTATCACTGTACTCAGAGTAGTGTTTATTTTAAAAAGGGTCACAGCTGGGGCTGAGTGGTTTGGAGCTTTGTTCCACTTCTTGTAAGAGGACTGAATATTCACTCCTACATCAGTTGTTGTTAGGCCATGTTACATAGAAACATAGAAGATAGGAGCAGGAGTAGGCCATTCGGCCCCTTGAGCCTGCTCCGCCATTCAATGAGATCATGGCTGATCATCCAAACTCAGTACCCTGTCCCTGCCTTCTCCCCATAGCCCTTGATCCCTTTAGCCTTAAGGAATATATTTAACTCCCTCTTGAATATATTCAATGAATTGGCCTCAACTGCCTTCTGTGGTAGAGAACCCACAGGTTCACCACTCTCTGGGTGAAGAAATTCCTCCTCATCTCTGTCTTAAATGGCTTACCCCTTATTCTTAGACTGTGACCCCTGGTTCTAGACTCCCCCGCCATCGGGAACATCCTTCCTGCATCTAGTCTGTCTAGTCCTGTTAGAATTTTATAACTTTCAATGAGATCCCCTCTCATTCTTCTAAACTCCTGCGAGTATAAGCCCAATCGACCCAATCTCTCCTCATACGTCATTCCTGCCATCCCAGGTATCAGCCTGGTGAATCTTCGCTGCACTCTCTCCGTGGCAAGAACATCATTCCTCAGATAAGGCGACCAAAACTGCACACAGTACTCAAGATGTGGTCTCACCAAGGCCCTGTACAACTGCAGCAAGACATCCTTGTTCCTGTACTCGAACCCTCTCGCTACGAAGGCCAACATACCATTTGCCTTCTTAACCGCCTGCTGCACCTGCATGCTTACCTTCAGCGACTGGTGCACAAGGACACCCAGGTATTGTTGCACTTCCCCTTCTCCCAATCTATTGCCATTCAGATGATAATCTGCCTTCCTGTTTTTGCCACCATAGTGGATAACCTCACATTTATCCACATTATACTGCATCTGCCATGCATCTGCCCAATCACCCAACCTGTCCAAATCATACTGGAGTTTCTCGGCATCCTCACAGCACACACGCCCACCCAGCTTTGTGTCGTCTGCAAACTTGGAGATATTACATCTAGTTCCCTCGTCTAGATCATTAATATATATTGTGAATAGCTGGGGTCCTAGGACCGATCCCTGCGGTACCCCACTAGTCACTGCCTGCCACTCGGAAGAAGACCTGTTTATTCCAGCTCTTTGCTTCCTGTCTGCCAACCAGTTCTCTATCCAAGACAGTACCTTGCCCCCAATCCCATGTGCCTTAACTTTACATGCTAATCTCTTATGCGGGACCTTATCGAAAGCCTTCTGAAAGTCCAAATACACCACATCCACTGGTTCTCCCTCATCTATTCTACCAGTTACATCCTCAAAAAATTCCAGTAGATTAGTCAAGCACGATTTACCTTTTGTAAATCCATGTTGACTGTCCGATCCTGTCACTGTTTTCCAAGTGCTCTGCTATTACATCTTTTATAATGGACTCCAGCATCTTCCCCACTACCAATGTCAGGCTTACCGGTCTATAATTCCCCGTTTTCTCTCTACCATCTTTTTTGAACAGTGAGGTAACATTAGCTACCCTCCAATCCATGGGAACTGTTCCAGAGTCTATAGAATTTTGGAAGATGACCAGCAATGCATCTACTATCTCTAGGGCCAATTCCTTAAGTACCCTAGGGTGTAGATTAGCAGGCCCTGGGGATTTATCGGCCTTCATGCCCATCAATTTCCCTAACACCATTTCCCTACAAATACTGATTTCATTCAGTTCCTCCCTCTCATTAGACCCTATGTTCCCTGACATCTCTGGGAGTTTATTTGTGTCCTCCTTTGTGAAGACAGAACCAAAGTATGTATTTAATTGGTCTGCCATTTCTTTGTTCCCCATTATAAATTCCCCTGATTCTGACTGCAAGGGACCTACCTTGACTTCACCAATCTTTTTCTCTTCACATATCTATAAAAGCTTTTACAGTCAGTTTTTATGTTCCCTGCAAGCTTATTCTCATACTCTATTTTCCCCCTCTTAATTAATCCCTTTGTCCTCCTTTGCTGAATCCTAAACAGCTCCCAATCCTCAGGTTTACTGCTTTTTCTGGCCATTTTATATGTCCTCTCCTTGGATCTTATGCTATCCCTAATTTCCTTTGTTAGCCACGGTTGAGTCACCTTTTTTGTTTTATTTTTATGCCAAACTGGGATGAACAAATTCTGTAGTTCACCCATGCGACTTTTGAATGTTTGCCATTGCCTATCCACCGTCAACCCTTTGAGTAACATTCCCCAATCAATCCTACCCAACTCGCGCCTCATACCATCGTAGTTTCCTTTATTTAAATTCAGGACCCTAGTCTCTGAGTCAACTACTTCACTCTCCATCTTAATGAAGAATTCCATCATATTATGATCGCTCCGCCCCAAGCGGCCTCGCACAACAAGATTGCTAATTAATCCTCTCTCATTGCGTAATACCCAGTCTAAGATGGCCTGGTCTCTAGTTGGTTCCTCGACATATTGGTCCAGGAAACCATCCCGTATACACTCCAGGAATTCCCCCTCCACAGTATTGTTACTAATTTGGTTAGCCCAATCTATATGTAGATTAAAGTCACCCATGATGACTGCTGCGCCCTTATTGCACGTGTCTCTAATTTCCCGTTTAATGCCATCCCCAACCTCCGCATTACTGTTTGGGGGTCTGTATACCACTCCCATTAACGTTTTTGTCCCTTGGTATTTCTCAGTTCTACCCATACAGATTCCACATCAGCAGAGCTAATATCCTTCCTTACAATTGTGTTAATCCCCTCTTTAACCAGCAAGGCTACCCCACCTCCTCTTCCTTTTTGCCTATCTTTCCTGAATATTGAATACCCCTGGATATTGAGTTCCCAGCCTTGGTCACCCTGGAGCCATGTTGCCGTAATCCCAATCATATCATATCCATTTACCTCTATTTGCGCAGCTAATTCATCCACCTTATAACGAATGCTCCTCGCATTAAGACACAAAGCCTTCAGGCTTGTTTTTTTTAAACACACTTAGACCTTTTAGAATTATTATTTACTGTTTGATTTAAACCCTTGATTTCTCTGACTGCCACCTTTGCTTTGCTCCTTCCTGTCTTTTGCTTCTATCCTTGTTTCCCTTTCCTCTGTCTCCCTGCTCAGGTGCCCAACCCCCTGCCATTTTAGTTTAAACCCTCCCCCAGGGCAATAGCAAACACTCCCCCTAGGACATCGGTCCTGGTCCTGCCCAGGTGCAAACCGTCCAGTTTGTACTGGTCCCACCTCCTGTTAATGTTAAAATGCAGCATCAAATTTCAACTTCAAAAACCCTCATCTCTAGCAGTTGTTATTTCCACTTCCTGCACATTCTACTTTCCACTGCCAGAGAACTAAAGCCTCATTTGTGTCCTAGTTACACTTACCTGACCAACACAAGACAGACATATTGAATAATGTCAGCTCAATTGCAGTAGCCAGATTACACCTCCTGGCAGACAATGCAATACCAGTTTTCTCAAAACTTGTATGTTGTGCTGCACATACATACTCGCATGCACGTTATCTCGAAGTTTGAGAGGAAAACTGGAGAAATCGAGTGAATGGGCACATTTTATTTAGCTGTACATATCTAATATGTACTTACTTATCCCTGTAGACTGTGTCAGCAAGTATAAAGCTGTGTCACAATTTTCAGGACTATGCACTAGACATCTTCTTGGATTCAGTGTCACTAATCACACCCATAAGTGGACCTAGTATCCTCTATGATCCAGAATGTACTTTTCACTGCCTAATATCTGGTTAAACGATAGAGAGACCCAGAGCCCTTACTCTAAACATCGGCTGCTGAAATATTGCACGTGCTGCCATCTGAATACACCTCTCTTTATGGAAGGCAGAGAGAAAAATCATTCTATTGAGAGACAACACAATTACAAAGCAACAACTGGTTTATTTTATATAAAGTACACAAAATAAACAATACACAATATGAAGTGTCAATTCTTCTAAGCTGCTCAGATATGAAAAATGAAGACACAACTTACTCCCCGAGAGATTTTAGCTTGCAGCAAGCCTTCCCTGGAAATAACCGTGGGCATCAATTTATCCAGTTCAAATACATAGAATTTACAGCACAGAAACAGGCCATTCAGCCCAACTGATCCATGCCGGTGTTTATGCTCCACACGAGTCTCCTCCCACCCTTCTTCATCTAACCCCCATCAGCATAACCTTCTACCTCCTTTCTCCCTCATGTGTTTATCCAACTTCCCCAAATGCCTCAACTAATCCTTGTGGTAGCGAGTTCCACATTCTAACCACTCACTGGGTAAAAAAAAGTTCCCCCTATTGGATTTATTGGTGACCAATGTTCCCTGTAATTTTTTTTTTTTTCAGGCCGTGGGGCCCATTCAAAATACCGCACATGTGCGGTTTTTCTATTGAGAAGCCGGCAAGCCGGCTGGGTGGGACCCCTGGAGCACGGTGTGCTACTCAGCTTACAGGGAACATTGTTGGTGACTATCATATATTTATGGCCAATGTTCCCTTTAAGCTGCACGGCCATGCAGCGCTCTGCAGCTCCCGCACAGCCAGCTCTCCAGCTTTTAAATAAGAAAACGTGCGCATGCGCACTATTTTGAATGGGCCGCGCAGCCAAAAAAAAATTAAAGGGAACATTGTTTATGGCACCTAGTTTCAGGCTACCCCACAAGTGGAAACATTTTCTCTACGTCTATCCTATCAAACCCTTTCATAATCTTAAAGACCTCTATCAGGTCACCCGAGTCTTCTCTTTTCTAGAGGAAAGAGCCTCAGCCTAACCAGTCTTTCCTGCGCGGTATAAGCTCTCAGTTCTGGAATCAATGCACTTATCTCGAGGAAACAAGGACCGGAATTTTCAACTTTGCCGGGGGTGTAAAACAGGTGATATCAATTTTCCTTTCCATTGAAGTTGAAAGTTCTGCCCAAGATTCCTTAAAAAGTAAATAAAGTTATAGATTTTCCTCCCAGGAGTAGAGAGTACTCCATAGGTGTTGCACATTGCTGAATATCACCTTATTAAATAGGCAGCATAATCACTGTAGTCTATTTGAGAATCCAGAGAGCGGACAAAGGGACAATTCTTGGAAAAATAATAAAATCACAAGTCAAAGATAAATTGAGACAATAGCTTGTAAAAAAAGGAATACTTTTTCCTCTACTTTCTCCCAGCCAACCTCTGGTCATACCTGCACAAAGGCTTCCCAAAGTCACTCTGAACTGGCCATCAGGGAGAATAAAGCAACCCAACTCAACCAATTCTGCACCACTATTTGCCTCCTAAAAATTCAATAGCTTAATGTCAAAAGGGAAGTTTTCTTCATTGCAAGTCCACTAATGCAATTTTTTGTAGCAATAAAACAGCACAGATCAGTCAACAAAAAGACAAATATCAAAAAGGGCAATAACCAAAATGTGGGAAAGCATCAACTGGAAATATTTTCAGTACAATTAATAGTGAATCATCTGGTGCAGGAAAAAATGGAAATATCACACTAGTGCAGTACATAGTGCGCTCCCGATGTTAGGATTAAGTGATATTGTTGGGGCAAAGCACAGGAAGCTCTATTTTGCATTGTGCTACTCATGACCCGGTTATGTTCAATGTTGATACTGGGTGGAAAAGGGAAAGGGGTGGAAATTTGTTGCCGTCGGTTTCGGATGTGAAGGCCGTGTATTGGCCGCAATCTGTATCCAAACCAGGATGCCTGACCCCCAATTCCATGTAAAATAAAAGTAAAATACTGCGGATGCTGGAAACCTGAAATAAAAACAGAAAATAGTGCTGACGAAAGGAGAATGATCTGAAAGGTTAACTCTGTTTCTCTCTCCACAGATGCTGTCTGAACTGCTAAGTATTTCCAGCATTTTCTGGTTATGTGTCATGTAAAATAATATGGGCAAGCTGCCGGCGCCTGGCGCTCCTCCACAGGCAGCTCGTCCAATCTTGCTGTACTCTTTAGTGTGCAATAGTAGCATTATTTCAGATCACCTACAAGTTACATTGAAGTCCCTATAATATACTGTACCTTGTATAAATAACTTTAGTCACTTCCACAACATCAGCAGAAACTCAGCGTGGTGAGTCAAATCAACTGCTGCACAAGATGGGCAAACAAAATAAACAAACACAGCCACCCACTGTGACCTCTGAATGCTGGCAATTTCCGTCCCATAGGGTAATTATCAGTCCTAAGACTATTCAGCACGTGTAACTCAAAAATATCAGGGTGTGGTCCCATCTTTAAATACTCCCATGCTTGAACACAATGACTCATACTTATCTTCAGCAGGGAGGGATGAATATTCTCTTCCTCCCTCCACCCTATACACCATGTTGTCCACTTTAAAAAAAAAAAATTAAATAGGGAAACCTTTGGAATATATATATTTATGGAACATGATTTAAATAATGAAACCAGATGTTCCTAAACTGGATAAACAAAGGTAGTGTGGACACCGCAAAGGTCCAAACATTTGTTCATTATAGTCACGCAATGTGCTCCTCACAGATCAGTTAATGTTCAATATTTAATCCATTTCGTTCGTCTTCATTTTACTGTGGGAACAAAGTACATTAAGAATATATCAAAAGGCCTGATTTTCAAAGCTGTGAACTTTTAATAATGAGCAACTCAGCACCTAAAAATGGTTTGAGGAGGAACATTGACGGCTCAGAGTCTGAATTCCGGTGGGGAGTGGATCCATCAGACTGTCAGCAACAAGAGCCATGAGGATACCCGGCAATCGCACTGCCTACCAGCTCACCTCAGCTGTCGAGGCTCCACTTCAGTCCCACATTATCCCATTAGGCTAGAAAACTGAAACAGAGATGTTTTTCCACTTCCCAGACCAACCTCAGATCAGAATTGAATCATTTACTTTGATTACTGCAGTTCTAGTTATAGAACACTAATCAGTATGTCGGAAGTCAAACCGTGCAACATCATGATTGCACAAGTTCAGAAAATTTCACATAATAAGTAGCATCCTACTTGTGTGGAAAGACAGTTTCGCTATACATGCAAGCGAAAAAAAGACACACAAAGAAAATAAATTAGAAACACCTCCCAGCTCAAGAAAAATAATGTTATTTAGAGATTACTTCAAACATATGTGCAAATGAAGATTGGCCAGGAACTGAAGCCATTTTTTTTTTTTTTAAAGTAACCTTCCCAAGTAAATGTAACAGAAGGAGTGTGATTCTTCCAGAATGTTGGTTTTCTATTGTAACTTCTATTTGATAAATACAAACGTAGGTACCAACAACCACATATTATTAGTCACTCTTCAATGCAATGCTGCATTATTTTGAATAAGTCTGTTTTTTTATTGATTGAATATTTAAAGTCTACAGTAGCTTGTCAAACAAGACAGACAGACATCATCCATCGCAGTTTACTCACTCAGCAGTTACAACTGTTAACAAGCGTTAATGCAACATCTGTACAGCACTATGTATAAACTCAGTACAGTCACTTTTTTCTATGCAACAGTTTTACATGAGCTCTGCAGGAAGCTCCAAGATGTGACAAATGATTGTAGTGCATCAAAACCACTCAATTTCTTAGAATGAAGATAGGCACCGCTACCGGTGTTCCTGGAGTTCGAGTAATGCAACCTAACACTTCGACTAATTATAGCCAATGAAAACCCATGGTTCATGCTCACCTGGTCTTTAATTATTTGCATATTCTGGACCAATGGCGCAATAATGGGCCTGGCGGAGTGCAGGGTTTTGGAACATAAAACTAAATCTCAGTCACAACAAAAAAGGGTCCCCCCCACCAGGGCTGCAATGGTGCATGTCAGCCAATCAGAAGAGTTTTAAAATCAGCTTGTGTAAAAAGTCCCTGTCCTCTATAAATAATTCTTCCTAGCCTAGCTACTGTTTCTGTTTGACTTTTGGCCAAGGCTGCTCTATAGGTTGTCAAAAACAAACATATTTGTAGTGAAATAATCTATAATTAGGATCACAAAGTTTTTTTAAAAAGCTCTTGATCTTTGTGAAAGTTTAAAACACATAAAAATTACATGTTAATGTATTGCAGGCAAATTAATAAATTTTAATTACATACAAATTATTAAAATCTGTAGTAACACAACAGGTATAAATTTCACTGAATTAGATTCCTTTTCTTCATACCCTGTTTTGGCCACAATTTTTTTTAAACACACCTTTAAATTCTACTCCAACACACAGACAACATCCTGCATTCACCAGAAACAATTTAGCAAGGCTATGCCAAATAATCTGTAACTAACTGCGAGAAGACAGGACAACAGCCAACTCAAGATCAGTAACAGATGAAATGTGTACCTTTTTAGATTAAATGTGTGGCCAGCAGATCTGAGTTACATTGCCAGAGGCATGTCACCTCCCTACCAGGGAATACAATGGTTACCAGCATCTGAATGCAAGTTAATTTATGAAGTAGCAGAAAGCAGATTGTTCTATTGACTCAGTAAACATTAAAAAATTAACTAAGTTTATTAAAAAAGTTCTTAGGTAGGACACCCATGAGCTTTTTAAACATTGTACTGCAAACCAATGCTAATCCAAAGCAGTGGGATGACCCCTTAGTAACAAATGTAAGAAGTCACACAACACCAGGTTACATAACAAGTTACATAAAAATGGTTATAGAATCTTAGTAACATTCTCCAAGGTGGCCTTCGAGACACACAACAACGCAAAATCGTCGAGCAGAAACTGATAGCCAAGTTCCGCACCCATGAGGACGGCCTCAACCGAGATCTTGGGTTCATGTCACGCTACATGTAACCCCACCTGACGCAGGGTCATCCAGACTCGAGTCGACATTGGCTTGTTCTCTCTACATAGATGCGGCCGGACCTGCTGTGATTTCCAGCCAAAAAAAATGTTTTTTTGTCTGTTTTTTTGTTTTTCATACAGACCCCAGCATCTGCAATATTTGACCCCTTGTGACCCCACCTCATTGTTCTTTGATGTAATGTTTCCCTGACTGACCTGTTTGGACACCATTCACACCTTTGACTGCTGTGATTATCTCTCTGCTGAGGTGTGATAAATGGCAGTTGGAAAGGTTACCTGTAAACATCTGACATGATTCTCTGACTATATAAGCTGTGTCTTTATGCATTTCTCCACTTCACCTGACGAAGGAGCAGCGCTCCGAAAGCTTGTGATTTCAAATAAAGCTGTTGGACTATAACCTGGTGTTGTGTGACTTCTTACATTTGTCCACCCCAGTCCAACTCCGGCATCTCCACACCCTTAGTAACAGTCGCACAATGTAGCCCTAAATTTTTGGTCATCTGCCCTAATTTCTCCTTATGTGGCTTGGTGTCAAATATTTTGTCTTGTAATACTCCTGTGAAGTGCTTTGGGATGTTTTACTACGTTAAAAGTGCTACATAAACACAAGTTGTTGCTGTAAATTAGGCTTGACACTGTTGAAACTGCTTTGCATCAATGCAAATAGCATAGTATAAAGGCCTATAAAAGACAGGTTGAGCCTTAATTTTATGCTTATGTGTAGGATAGAGTGTACCTGTAGGATTTAGTAAACATTAAGATTCTATAACCATTTTTATGTAACTATAATATGTGAAATTGTATGTTAAAAACCTAAAAAGCCTGTATAAAATGGCGAATGGCTGAGACCAAAGCAGGATGGGAAAATTATGCCAACCTGACTAAAAACCTCTGCTTTAAATTACTGAAGTAATGGAAAATAGTGCTAAGTAAATACGGAGACTGTCAGGGACAAGGAGTTTGGCATTATTATGGAAGAGAAATAGGAGTTGGAGCCTTCATGTTAGAAACAGCAGAACAGACAAACTGTTTAGAAAACACCTCAAGGATGTTCTGTAAAGTGAAGTTCTTAGATAAGGGTATTTTGTTATGCACAGAAATAGGCTTAGCAGAACGAACAAGGTTATAAGATGATTGACAAGAAAAGGGGAGGGAATCATAGTCCGTACTTGTGAAGGTCAGAATGGTGAGATAGCCCAAGCAGCTGCAAGTTGCTACGTATTTTGATGGGGAAAAAAAGGTATAAAGGAACAGCTATTGAACACTGAAAGCAGTGCGAAACCAGAGGATAAGAAGCTTCAGTCAACAGAACACAGCAAGAGAATAAAGAGACCACGCCACAGTCACTCGGAAGGAACACCGGGGTTCAATGAACAGACTGCGACCATCTTCTTGTTAAGTATTACTTCTTTGTACTGGATGTTTAAAATATATATTTTTTTTTATTAAAAAAAGGATAGTGGTGTCTGTCTGTCTGTCTGTCCGGGCATCACTCAAATGTTATAGAGCATACCTACACATATTTCATATCAAAAGAAAGGTTATGATTAGGAGGGTGTCCTAGGCATATTTACTTTTTGGTCAGACAAAAATTGTTCGGACAGTAGACAAAAAACGTTCAAAATTCCGCTCATTAGCGGTTGGCCAATCATACGGGGGAAATCCGCTCATTAGCATTGAGTGACGTGAAGGTTGACCAATCCTACCGGGGGGGGGGGGGGGCTGCATCACGGGGGGCGTTGCATGGCGTGTGTGGGCAGGGCCTAATCCTTCAAACTGAAAAGCAAGCGGCGGCCATTGTTGTTTGTGATGGAGCAACTCTGCCTCTGTCCGACCATGGGCCCCAGTCCCACCATCACCCTCCTCCTTCTCTCCGCTTTCTCCCCTCTCTCCTGTCACCCTGGCCTCTCCGCTCGCAGGTTGTTTGCATCCACGGTGGATGAGCTGCCTGCAGGCCTCAGGCCTCGAAGCCTCGGCCTCTCCTCGCCAGCCACGCCCAAGCTAGGCACCGCCCGTCCCGATTCCAAACCAGCGGCCCGCCATCTTGGTAAAGGCTGGCCTCCTCCTTCTCTCCGCTTTCTCCCCTCTCTCCTGTCACCCGGGCCTCTCCACTCTGCAGGATGTCACTGCCGAGCTCTTCGGGTCGGAGGGAGCAGGTGCTCAGCTCGGGTGAATCTGGCAGGGCCTCAGGCGCTACGCCGCCCACGGCGTCTCCCCGCAGCAGGAGCTCAGCTCAGGTGAATCGGGCTGGGCCTGAGGCGCTAGGGAGGGAGAGGGGAGGGAGGGAGAGAGAGGAAAGGAGGGAGAGGAGTGAGGGAGCGAGAGCGAGAGGGAGAGCGAAGGAGGGGGCAGGGAGAGAGAGGGGGGCAGGGAGAGAGAGGGGGGCAGGGAGAGGGAGAGGGAGGGAGGAGGGAGGGAGGGAGGGAGGAGGGAGAGAGAGAGAGAGAGAGAGAGAGAGAGAGAGAGAGAGAGAGAGAGAGTGAAGGGGTGGGAGAGGGAGGGAGAGCTCGCCTTCTTCCTCCAGGCTAATCCCAAACTAAATCCACCAGTCTCTCTCTCTCCCCCCAGTCTCTCTCCCCCCCCCCCGTCTCGCTCTCTCTCTCTCTCCCCCCCCGTCTCTCTCCCCCCAGTCTCGCTCTCTCTCCCCCCCAGTCTCTCTCCCCCCAGTCTCGCTCTCTCTCTCCCCCCCCAGTCTCTCTCCCCCCAGTCTCGCTCTCTCTCTCCCCCCCCCCAAGTCTCTCTCCCCCCAGTCTCGCTCTCTTCTCCCCCCAGTCTCTCTCTCCTTCCCCCTCTCTCTCTCCTTCCCCCTCTCTCTCCTTCCCCCTCTCTCTCCTTCCCTCTCTCTCTCTCTCTCTCTCCTTCCCCCTCTCTCTC
>NC_140991.1:217542620-217674928 GCF_052327205.1 Somniosus microcephalus
TAACCCGATCAGCATATCCTTCTTTTCCTTTCTCCCTCAGGTGTTTATCTAGCTTCCACTTAAATGCATCTATGCAATTCGTTTCAACTACTCCTTGTAGTAGCGAGTTCCACATTCTTACCACTCTATAGGTATGACGCCTCTCCTGATTTTCTATTGGATTTATTAGTGCAATATCTTATATTTTTGACCTCTAGTTTTGGACACCCCCAAAAGTGGAAACATTTTCTCTACGTCTACCCAATCAAACCCTTTTGTGATCTTAATGACCTCAATCAGGTCACCCCTCAGCCTTCTCTTTTCTAGAGAAGTAGAGCAAGTGCATACTGTTCCGGCAAAACTGTCACTTACCCTTTTGACCTACTCTCCCTTAACACAGGAACATAAGAAATAGGAGCAGGAGTAGGCCATTTGGCCCCTCGAGCCTGCTGCACCATTCAATAAGGTCATGGCTGATCTTCTACCTCAACTCCACTTTCCTGCACTATCCCATATCCCTTGATTCCCTTAATATCCAAAAATCTATCGATCTGTCTTGAACATACTCAACGATTGAGCCTCCTCAGCTCTCTGGGGTAGAGAATTCCAAAGATTCACAACCCTGAGTGAAGAAATGATCTTCTACCTGGCTTCCCCACATCAACCTTCCAAAAGCTTCAATTCATTCAAACTGCTACAGCCCACATTCTCACTTGCACTAAGTCCCACATTTTCATCACCCCTGTTTTCTCCAGCTTTCTTTGCAATCTCATCCTGCCTTACAACTCCGCACATACCCTCCACTCTTCGAACACCAGACTTCTCATCCAACCTTGCTCCCTCCACTCCATTACTGGCAATTGCCTGTTCAGCCAGTGAGCTCCTACTCTTGGAATTCTCTACCCACTTCCCTACACCTTGCCACAGAGTTTCAAAAATATCCAAGCCCTCTGCTGTGACTATATTTTTGGAAACCCATCTTAGCCTCTCCATTCTCCTTCAATTGTTTCGTGCCAAGAGACTTGCCCTGTATGCCGGGGGAGGGTGAGGGGGGGGAAGGAAGAAAGTGAAATTTCATTGTGGAGTGCAAAATAGCCAGCCCGATAAAGAAGAATCTTGCAACTTTAAATAAGACTCTGCTATATATTTTGCCATTGTCCATGAAGAGAAATCAAGAACCAAATCATCAAATACGCACAATACATTTTCAATTTTATCTCAAACAAATCATTTTTCTTTCCCCCTGAATACTAACCATCTCTTTAGAGAAAGTGAGCTTTGTGAGCTTAAGGACTGGGCTAATCAGTGGATTAGTGTAATTCTGTTCTAACCTAGTACCCATTTTTCTGAACAGGCAGGATCAATAAGATAAAAAAAAATTTCCTTTCCCTATGCTGGCTGCAGGATTCTATTAAAAAAAAGCTGGATAATATTCAATCTCAACTGAGTTTCTATTAGAAGTCAACCCATAGCACAAGACTGCTCCTTGTTTACCATTCAAAACACCACTAAATTGTCAACCTCAGTCAGAGAGGCGACCAGGTTGTTGGAGTGAGAAATGGAAATGAACTGCACCAGTGTTAAGATTAGAGTAAAGTAAAATAGGAAATAAAACTTTACCCTGGCTATACTTGGGAATATTCAATACTGACACTACAGAAAGTCCCAAAGTCATCCAACCACAACCTTAATATCCTTCACCTTGAAAACAAAAAAAACTAAAAATAAATGCATCTCATCAGATGTTAACTTTCTTTTAATTAAATAAGTAATTTTAGTTACTATAAAAATGGGGAAAATCCCCAAAAAAACAATTTTTTGTCACCATTACACTTTTTACCATTATAATTTAACAATTAGTAAGTTTTACAAGGGATAAGGTCCCTTGAAGTTTTGCTATTTCTATGATCATCGCAAATTTGTGACACCTTGAAGACAGATCTAGGAACAGGAGTAAGCACTTTAGCCCCTCGAGCCTGTTCCATTCAATGAGATCATGGCTGATCTACGACCGAACTCCATATCCCGTATTTGGCTCATATCCCTTAATACCTTTGGTTAACAAAAAGCTATCAATCTCAGATTTAAAATTAACAATTCATCCAGCATCAAATGCCATTTGCGGGAGAGTTCCAAACTTCTACCACCCTTTGTGTGTAGAAGTGTTTCCAAATTTCACTCCTGAAAGGTCTGGCGCTAATTTTTAGACTATGCCCCCAGTCCTCGAATCCCCAACCAGCGGAAATAGTTTCTCTCTATCTACCCTCCCTGCTCCCCTTAATATCCTGAAAACTTTGATCAGATTACCCCTTAACCTTCTAAATTCTAGGGAATACAACCTTAATTTGTGTAATCTCTCCTCGTAATATAACCCTTGGAGTCCGGGTATCATTCTGGTAAACCTACGCTGCACTCCCTCCAAGGCCAATATATCCTTCCTAAGGTGTGGTGCCCAGAACTGCTCACAGTACTCCAGGTGTGGTCTAACCAGGGCTTTGTATAACTGCAGCATAACTTCTACCCCCTTGTATTCTAGTCTTCTAAATATAAAGGCCAGCATTCCATTAGCCTTTTTGATTATTATCTGCAGCAGTTTATTTTTCATTTGAAATAAATTATCTTTCAAACAATTTTATCAGGCAAATAAATATATTCATATTCTTAAGAATGAAGGAAAATTGTAATTATACTAAAACTGTCAAATATTTCATATATAGAAAAAATACACACATTTTGAACTATATCACCAACCATTCATAGTTAATCGGCCTAAAACCAGTAACGACAATTGGAATTGCTATTTAGTTTTGCATTTTGATTTATTTTTGTTTGTTCAGTTGGGCTACATTTGGATAGAGCACCTAATATTTTCCATAAATGGTCAGTCTGAAAGAAAATTGCACATTTATACAAACAAGCATTTGTTCATATTATTTACAACATTTCTGCACCATCTTGGAGGAATGCCAGATAAGTTACATAATGTAGTTGTCTGATTGAAATTTGCCACGTGAACGCTACCATTTTCTTGTGGCAGGTTAAACTAATTTTATGCTGCCGCTATTTTATTTGGGATTCTAGAAAACAGCTATCTTTGAGCCGGCTTCCAGCATTTATGCTCCTAATCTGTCTCCCATCTCCCAACAGTGGACTTACAAACAAACTGGGTTATGGTGCCTGGAATCCAAACTACAATAACCAGTATAAAGCAGTCTTAAGTTCATTAATTGCTGGTGATTTAAAGATACTTGTGCATATGTGGATTTTACATACAAGTAACTGGGGGGCACATTCGACTGAAAAATTGTCCTTTTACTTCTGAATCTTAGTTTGAACCTAACTTATACTGAAGCAACAAGGGGTAATGACCCTACTTGTAAATCTCCTTTAACCCAGGTGACTATGGGAAAACTCAACTTTTGTAGGTCTGAGGTGACAGCCCCAAAATATTCTCAACACGGCTGTATTAAAATTAAATGGGCAGTTTCAGCGGTCACAAGGATAACCCAGTTGGGAAATGGAAACATTCAGTCAAGCAAAGTAAAGGATGCTCTACTGAAGCTGGGGTTGAAGTACGTGTTGACCAGAAAGGAACTAAGTGGCATATTGGGTAACACAATGGCTTTTCATCTCTGGGACCTGGGTTAAAACTTAGTTCAGACTAATCACAGAAACCCCACAGTGCAGATAGAGGCCATTTCGGCCCATCGAGCCTGCACCGACACATATCCCACCCGATCCCCGTAACCCCTACACCAACACATATCCCACCCGATCCCCGTAACCCCTACACCAACACATATCCCACCCTATCCCCGTAACCCCATGTATTTAATCCCCCTAACACTAAGGGTCAATTTATCATAGCCAATCAACCTAACTCGCACATCTTTGGACTAATCTGCCTGCTGGCTGAAGAGCCCTATGTGAAGTGAGTTTGCACAGTCTCAAATCAAGTTCTTAGTGGGTATGGGCCTACAGGGTAAAAACTATCCATAAGTCAGCTCTAATAGGCACTCATAGGCCGAAGATGGTATGGGAAATTAAAGATATCCCACATTGCTTCAGTAGGGGGTGCTGTTCTCATCTTAGGCCAAGACACATGGTTGGCCCAGAGTATAGAGTGTTTTACTATAAGTAATCTAGGAATACTTAAGTTCACTGGGTACATGAAATGGAAACTGTTCCATTCCCCAGCATCAACATCCCTAATCAGTACAAAAAAAATGGACCATGATTATCATTTTATTACACAGTGCACAGAGGAAATCTTACCCCAGTGTTGAGAGCGTGGAGGAGCCTTACTCTGCACCCAGCCTATGCTATACCTGACCTAGGAGTGCTGCATGGTGCCTGTGGATGACTTCAGCGAAAAACATTATTGTTCTACTTCCCAGCACCAATACTCATCACGTTGATGAAAATAAAAATTCAAAACATTTTTGACACAATGCAGATCTCCCATGATATTTCACAAAAAGCTAGAGGTTACGCTGTTGCAAGGCAGGCGGGCTACTTATCTACACCGAAACAATGTGAAAAAACTTGTAAAATGGCTCCTAGGAACATAGGTTATTTTGACTGGCTCCTGAAAATCAACACTACAGCCAGATGATAAATAAATACGATTCAATCTCTATGTAATATGGGGTGCAAATCTTTACTGTCCATCTGTTTAGGGTGTAGTTTTTATAGGGAATACCAAGTCATATGCAAAACTTAAACAATTAAACTGATATGCACCAGAACGTCTTTAGCAAATACCTTTGCAACAGTACTTAATGTTACCAAAAGGTTGCACTTAAACAAAGAATTTCCCTTTTTTTTCCAATCTCTAAAATGCTTGTTTATCCTTCAGTTTTCAGTTCGGACAATGGGTTACACCCATAAGATTAACCTGTCTTTTCTCTTCAGATACTGACAGACCTGTTGTGTATTTCCAGAATTGTCTGGCTTTGTTTCTTATGTAGACAATGATTGTTTTGTAATTCTAAATGTAAAACAAAAGAGCACAAGCGTTCTAAACATTTATGCCTGTCCCTCTCTACTAGACACTTAACTGAAATTAAAAGTTCAGCTCAAAAAAGCTTCATAAATTCTTCATCCAGTTTGTTTCCAATTCATTTGGAAAAAGAAATGAACTGACATACTGTTACAGAGTGAGCAACAGATTTCAACTTTTCCACTGGAATGGTACATTGGGGGGAGAAATTTTACATTGTTTTTCCTGGTACAGTATTCGGGTGTAAAACAAGGAGAGAAATATACCAAAATTGGGTCGGGACCTCCAAATGCAGCATGTTTTGGCCAACGCCAGTTTGGATTGAGTGACTTAGTTGCCATGGGTGCCCACCTGCAACAGGCACTAGGCCCCTTAAATATGGTAATCATGGGCCTAATGCCCGTTTTAGGACCGTGATGTCAAATTGGGTAAAGAAAATGGGCGGAGTAAGTGCGAAGGGTGTTGCGCTCAGTTTGATCTGGTCTCCGGTGGCCTAACCAGCGCTCCTTAAAAAGGGACTGCTGGAAGCCACTGAAGAGGAGATAAGTTTTCCGGTTTCCACTTTGCTTAATAAAGCCAAAGGGAGCAGGAGTGAGAGGGTACTAAAATTGAGAGGGTACAACTATCAAGAAAGACTAAACAGCTGGGGCTCTTTTCTCTAAAAAAAAAAGACTGAGATGTGACCCAAGAACAAAAGAATTAGGAGGAGTAGGCCATACAGCCCCTCGAGCCTGTGCTGATCTTCGACCTCAACTCCAATTTCCTGCCTGATCTCCATATCCCTTGATTCCCTTAGAGCCCAAAAATCTATCGCAGCCTTGAATATACTCAGAGTCAGCATCCACAGCCCTCTGGGGTAGAGAGTTCCAAAGATTCACAACCCTCTGAGTGAGGAAATTTCTCCTCATCTCAATCTTAAATGGCCGGCCCCTTATCCTGAGGCTATGCCCCCTAGTTCTAGACTCTCCAGCCAGGGGAAACAACCTCTCAGCATCTACCCTGTCAATCCCCCTCAGAATCTTATATGTTTCAATATGATAGAGGTTAAAATTATGAAGGGGTTTGATAGGGTAGATGTAGAGAATATGTTTCCACTTGTGGCAGAGTCCAAAATTAAGGGCCATGAATATAAGATTGTCACTAATAAATCCAATAAGAAATTCAAGAGAAACTTCTTTACTCAGAGTGGTGAGAATGTGGAACTCGCTACCACAGGGAGTGGTTGAGGCAAATAGCATAGATGCGTTTAAGGGAAAGCTAGATAAGTAGGTGAGGGAGAAAGGAATAGAAGGATACGTTGATCAGGGGGGAGGAAGCAAATAGAGTGGGAGGAGGCTCATGTGGAGTATAAACACCAGCATGGCCCGTTTCTGCTGTAAATTCTGTGTAAAAGAAGTGCTTTTCAACATGTCACCCATTTCACACCAGTTTCCCTGCAAAAAATCACAATTTGCTCCCATTGTCTGCAAACAATGTTTTGGATTTTAAATATAAAAAAAGCACAGGTTTTCAAATCATTTTCAGTCTGTCTGCTTTTCTCTCACCTATATTGAGAATGTTAAACAGTTATGGTAGCTTATATGTGAAACTTTACCTCAAAAAGTTGAAATCAATTCTCCATCTTGCTTTAAAACCATTTGGAAAAGGAACTCTGAAATCTAATAACGGCATGATGACACACACCCTGCAAACTGCAGTGAGAGAATCATCCTCATGCATAATCAAACCAATTACACATGCTTAAATAGGGCATCCAGGGAACTCCGGCACAAAATATAAGGTTTTTAAGAAAGATTAGTCATTGGAAAATATGTAATTTTGTTATGTAACAAACTTTATATTGAACTCATAGTCAGCAAGCTCAGGGAAATAAAATGTGATAAGAAAACGTATTCAATGATTTGGTTTAACTTCACCTTTCTAACAAATCTGCATATAGCTAATCACATAGAAGAAAATTGAATGAAAGTGATACAAATTTGAAGAAGAGCTAAATAGCTGTAACAGAAAATTATGCATAGTAGCGATAAGAGACCACAGCAGAATATAAGAAATATACTAGAGCATGTCACCTGAAGTGTGATGGGCTAGATGCACCACTTAATACATTACGAATGGATAACTCCTGGCCTTGCTCAGATGAGTTGGGTTTATAAGGACTAAATATGTCAAATTGCATTATTACATAGAGTATGCCATGATTTTCACTGGTATTTTCAAGGTCAAATTTTGCAACTTATTTTCCCATGTTAAATATAAATCAATAACCTTGATTATTGCATGTCTGTTCACATATGTGCTCACCTTTTATAAAGCCCAGGATAGACAGCAAGTTGGTAGGTTACAGGTACCAAGCTGGAGGTAGGTATCTGATTGTGTAGCAGCACCAAAGACGAGAGACTCATTAACTTTTGCAGCAGTGGTTGGAGGTGGGTTCTTGCACAGGGAGGGGGGCAGTCCTGAAATCTGGCAGGCCCGAGATGGGGGACCTGGGTTTGGCAGCAATGTGGTGGGATTCGATGACTACTTTTTTCAAAAACATTTTTGCTCCAAAAAGGGTTTTAATGGTCCCTTCGCTTGTTTTCTCTTACTCAGACAGCAAAAAGAATCATGAAAGCAAGATACTGTAGATACTGGAAATCTGAAATAAAAACAGAAAACGCTGGAAATATTCAGCAGGTCAGGCAGCATTTGTTATTAATGGTCATCGAGAGACCAGTTTGAGGTGTCATCAACCTGAAACGTTAACTCTGTTTCTCGCTCCATAGATGCTGCCTGACCTGCTGAGTATTTCCAGCATTTTCTGTTATTACAAGAATCATGCGTTTTCAATCTGACAGTACGAACATAGCACAGCTATTCAAAACCACCCTTCATCTTGTGTAAAATTCTACCTGAAAAACTGAGAGAACTCAATTCCATTTTGCTTTTATTTAGAACTGTAAATAATCATGGTCTTCAAAGCATTTGTTTATAAAGAATAATTGTTTTTGAATTGTAACAAAATAAAGCAGATTGTGGTAAATTCTCCTCTGAGAGTGTGTAACTCTCCCTTGTCTAGCTGGTAGTTGTCTCCAATGTATACTCTGAACTAAAACTAAAAAGCGACCAACAAAAGGGAAACTTTATCCAAAGATGTGTGGGTTAGGTTGATTGGCCATGATAAAAATTGGCCCTTAGTGTGTTAGGGGGGATTAAATATGTGGGGTTACGGGATAGGGCTTGGGTGGGATGGCTGTCGGTGTGGGGACCGAGTGCTAGGGTTTGGATGATCAGCCATGATCTCGTTGAATGGCGGAGCAGCCTCGAAGGGCCGAATGGCCTACTCCTGCTCCTAGTTTCTATGTTTATCATTCAGCAGATCATTTTCTAATCACTTGACAAAACTAAAGAAACTCAGAAGTCCTTAAAAACCATGAGGAGATGTACCCTTCCACTCACACTGGGAGACCTGAGAAACTACATACAGCAAATCCTGTGATTGCAGCTGACTAATGAAATCCAACTCCTGGCTTTCGAGAGGGGCCGAGATCTTCAACTGAAAGCATTAATGAAGATCCTCAACGACACAAAAAAAATGGCCAGAACTTTCCCGTCGCCAAGCGTGCGGGTTTGGGGGGCGGGTCGGCAGTAAAAATCCCGGAAATAGCAAGCGAGTCGGGAACCCGCCATCATCCCACCCCCTCGCGCATTTAACACGGGCGGCTTTGAAGGCGCGACACAGACCCAATCGGCAGAGGCGGGTGACCTCATTAACTCCTTGCTGAGAGACCCTTAAGAGTGATTTTAATGCCAGCTTTTGAGTTTTACTGCAGGAACAAGGGATTCACGGAAGTCAGGTACCGCGCCTGTGAAGGGGAGGCAGAAGCTTAGTGACCATTGGTGAGTTCATCCATTGACAGCTGGGAAAAGCACATAAATACTGCAACATTACACCTCATTACTTGCCTCATGGAAAGGCTTTTGTTCACTCCATTTTGTCCACAGATTTCAGTGTCTGCAGCTTGCAGGTCATTTTTGAAACCTTGGAAGCCATTCTCACCACATTGCTACTCACTATCACAACACTGAGGGATTGGCCCTCTGATCTCCACTTTACCTGCCATCTATGACATCGTACCACTTATACTGTCTTGCCTTGGTCCTCAGAATCGGACCAAGATGAGCCTCACCGCCAACAACACCAGTAGCAGGAGCAGCAGCAACCACAAAAGCAGCCTTCTCCTAAATGGCCTGATGCTCCAAAAGGAGAGAGGGGGACACTGCAGGGCTGCACCACACCGGAGGCGATACCCCCAACACAGTGTATACAGGCAGAGGATGAGCTTACTCAACATGACTGATCATCAGTGCCAAAGGAGGCTCAGTCTATCGCGCCAGGTCATCGCAGACATTTGTAGCTTGCTGGAACAAGACCTGCTGCCCAGAGGACCTGGTGGACACTCTTTACTAGTGGCTGTCAAAGTCACCACCACCCTCAACTTCTTCACCACAGGCTCCTTCCAGGGATCTGCAGCAGACATTTGTGGGATCTCGCAGTCGGCCGCCCACAGATGCATCACACAGGTCACCGATGCCATGGTTCACAAGTCAGCCAATTATATCAACTTTGCCACTGATGAGGCCAGTGTTACTGAGTCGGTACTTGGCTTTGCAGTTCTGGCTTTCTTCCCACAGGTGCAGGGCATCATCCACTGCACACATGTGGCCATGAAGGCAATGCATCATCACCCAGGAGTGTCTGTGAACCACAAGGGCTTCCACTCCCTCAATGTGCAGCTCATCTGCAACCATAAAAAAGATGATTATGCACGTGTGCGCCAGATTCCCTGGCAGTGGTCATGGCTTTTCTGTGCTGCACCAGTCCACCCTCCCTCAGCTCTTCGCACCTCCAAACAGACTTACTGGCTGGCTGCTTGCAGACAAGGGCTAGCTACTAAAGACATGGCTCATGACACCCTAGAGGATGCCAAGTACTGTGGCCGAGGAGCGTTCTAATGAGAGCCACATCTCCACCAGACGTGTCATAGAGCAAGCAATAGGCATGCTGAAGATGTGTTTCAGATGCCTTGACAGATCAGGAGGAGCCCTTCAGTACGCATCAGCCAGAGTCTCCAGAATCAGCGTCGTTTGTTGCACGCTGCACAACATAGCGAAGCAGCGAGGATTGGAGCTGCAGGAGGAGCAAGGCATATAGCACACAGCCTCTTCAGCTGAGGAAGAGGAGGAGGAAGAACCAGAGGTGCAGATGGCACCAGCAGTGGTGCACATTGCTGCCCGGGAGACCCGGAATGGCCTCATCATGGCCAGATTTATTTAACTGGCTCCAAAGCAGCAAGTTCCCCCTCCAACAACACCATAAAGCATCGCTACAATGACCAAGCCATTCCTCTCACCCAAAGGCCATTGTCGGGAGCGGTGAGAGCGGAGGCTCAGTGAGTATTTAAACTCACTTTCGCAGGCTTTTTTTCCCCCCACAGGCTTACCAATCTCGCAGACCGACGGCAGAGTTCCAGAGCCACGTCACGATTCAAAACGTGACGCGGGCAGGAGGAAGCAGCTGATTGGGTAAGTACGGCCAGGTGAGTATTATACTACTCTATAGTTTGACAGTTAAGTTTCATAGTTTATAAAGTTTAGAAGGTCGTAATTTTGCGGTTACAGTTTCTAAGGACTCTGTTGTGTAGCGGGGAGTGCTAGGACACAAGGGCCCTTGAGTATATCATTTAATTGTCGTATAATTGGTGGTATTGATTTAATTTAAATTAATTAAAGGGTAAGTCATGGCAGCAAAGCTCGGCCCCGTGGTATGCTCCTCCTGCACTATGTGGGAAATCAGGGACACTTCCTGTGTCCCTGATGACCATGTGCGCGGGAAGTGTATCCAGCTACAGCTACTGGCAGACTGCATTATGGCGCTGGAGCTGCAAATGGATACATACTGGAGCATTCGCAATGCTGAGGACATCGTGGATATCACGTTTAAACAGGTGGATATCACGTTTAAACAGTTGGCCACACCACAGGTAAAGGCTGCACAGGCAGGAAGGGAATGGGTGACCGCCAGGAAGAGTAGTAGGCGCAGGCAGGTAGTGCAGGGGTCCCCTGTGACCATCCCCCTCTCAAACAGATATACCGCTTTGGATATTGTTGGGGAGGATGGCTTATCGGGGGAAGGCAGCAGCAACCAACTTCCTGGCACCATGGGTGGTTCTGCTGCACGGGACGGGAGGAAAAAGAGCGGGAGAGCTATAGTGATAGGAGATTCTATTGTAAGGGGAATAGATAGGCATTTCTGCGGCCGCAAACGAGACTCCAGGATGGTATGTTGCCTCCCCGGTGCAAGGGTCAAGGATGTCTCGAAGCGGCTGCAGGGCATTCTGGAGAGGGTGAACAGCCAGTTGTCATGGTGCATATAGGTACCAACGATATAGGTAAAAAATGGCATGAGGTCCTAGAAGCTGAATATAGGGAGTTAGGAGGCAAATTAAAAAACAGGACCTCAAAAGGTAGTAATCTCAGGATTGCTACCAGTGCCATGTGCTAGTCAGAGTAGAAATAGAAGGATATTTCAGATGAATATGTGGCTAGAAGAATGGTGCAAGGGGAGGGATTCAAATTCCTGGGACATTGGAACCGGTTCTGGGGGAGGTGGGACCAGTACAAACTGGATGGTTTGCACCTGGGCAGGACCGGGAACGATGTCCATGGGGTAGTGTTTGCTAGTGCTGTTGAGGAGGGTTTAAACTAAAATGGCAGATGGTTGGGAGACTGTGCAGGGAGACAGAGGAAAGGAAAGCAAGGATAGAAGCAACAGACGGGAAGGAGAAAAGCAAAAGTGGAAGTCCGAGAAATCAAGGGTGTAAATCAAACATGGTCACAGTAAACAATAATTCTAAAAGGTCCAAGAGTGTAAAAAAACAAGTTTGAAGGCTTTGTGTCTTAATGCGAGGACCATTCATAATAAGGTGGATGAATTAGCTGCGCAAATAGACGTAAACGGATATGATATAATTGAGATTACGGAGACATGGCTCCAGGTTGACCAAAGCTGGGAATTAAACATCATGGGGTATTCAATATTCAGGAAGGACAGGCAAAAAGGAAAAGGCGGTGGGGTAGCATTGCTGGTTAAAGAGGAGATTAACACACTAGTAAGGAAGGATATTAGCTCTGATGATGTGCAATCTGTATTGGTAGAGCTGAGAAATACCAAGGGGCAGAAACCGTTAATGGGAGTTGTATACAGACCCCCAAACAGTAATGCTGAGGTTGGGGATGGCATTAAACGGGAAATTAGAGATGCGTGCAATAAGGGCACAGCAGTTATCATGGGTGACTTTAATCAACATATAGATTGGTCGAACCAAATTAGTAACAATACTGTGGAGGAGGAATTCCTAGAGTGTATACAGGATGGTTTCCTGGACCAATATGTCGGGGAACCAACTAGAGATCAGGCCATCTTAGACTGGGTATTATGTAATGAGAAAAGATTAATTAGCAATCTTGTTGTGCGAGGCCCCTTGGGGAGGAGCGATCATAATATGATAGAATTCTTCATTAAGATGGAGAGTGAAGTAGTTGGTTCAGAGACTTGGGTACTGAATTTAAATAAAGGAAACTATGATGGTATGAGGTGCGAGTTGGCTAGGATGGATTGGGGACTGTTATTTAAAGGGTTGACGGTGAATAGGCAATGGAAAACATTTAAAGATCGCATGGATGAACTACAGAATTTGTTCATCCCTGTCTGGCATAAAAATAAAACAAAAAAGGTGACTCAACATTGGGTAACAAGGGAAATTAGGGATAGCATAAGATCCAAGGAGAGGACATATAAATTGGCCAGAAAAAGCAGCAAACCTGGGGATTGGGATCAGTTTAGGATTCAGCAAAGGAGGACAAAGGGATTAATTAAGAGGGGGGAAATACAGTATATGAGAGTAAGCTGGCAGGGAACATAAAAACTGACTGTAAAAGCTTCTATAGATATGTGAAGAGAAAAAGGTAAGTAAAGTCAAGCATAGGTCCCTTGCAGTCAGAATCAGGAGAATTTATAATGGGGAACAAAGATATGACAGACCAATTAAATACATACTTTGGTTCTGTCTTCACAAAGGAGGACACAAATAAACTCCCAGAGATGTCGGAGAACATAGGGTCCAATGAGAGGGAGGAACTGAATGAAATCAGTATTTGTAGGGAAATGGTGATAGGGAAATTGACGGGATTGGAGGCCGATAATTCCCCAAGGCCTGATAATCTACATCCTAGGGTACTTAAGGAACTGGCCCTAGAAATAGTAGATGCATTGCTGGTCATCTTCCAAAATTCTATAGACTCTGGAACAGTTCCCATGGATTGGAGGGTAGCTAATGTAACCCCACTATTTAAAAAAGGTGGTAGAGAAAAAACAGGGAATTATAGACCGGTAAGCCTGACATCGGTAGTGGGGAAAATGCTAGAGTCCATTATAAAAGATGTAATAGCAGAGCATTTGGAAAACAGTGACAGGATTGGACAAAGTCAACATGGATTTACAAAAGGTAAATCATGCTTGACTAATCTACTGGAATTTTTTGGGATGTAACTGGTAGAATAGATAAGGGAGAACCAGTGGATGTGGTGTATTTGGACTTTCAGAAGGCTTTCAATATGGTCCCGCATAAGAGATTAGTGTGCAAAGTTAAAGCACATGGGATTAGGGGTAAGGTACTGACTTGGATAGAAAACTGGTTGGCAGACAGGAGGCAAAGCGTTGGAATAAACGGGTCTTTTTCCAAGTGGAAGGCAGTGAATAGTGGGGTACCGCAGGGATCGGTGCTAGGACCCCAGTTATTCACAATATATATTAATGATCGAGACAAGGGAACTAGATGCAATATCTCCAAGTTTGCAGACGACACAAAGCTGGGTGGGCGCGTGTGCCGTGAGGAGGATGCAGAGAAACTCCAGTACGATTTGGACAGGTTGGGCGATTGGGCAGAAGCATGGCAGATGCAGTATAATGTGGATAAATGCGAGTTTATCCACTTTGGTGGCAAAAACAGGAAGGCAGATTATCTGAACGGCAATAGATTGGGAAAAGGGGAAGTGTAACAAGACCTGGGTATCCTTATGCACCAGTCGCTGAAGGTAAGCATGCAGGTGCAGCAGACAGTTAAGGCGGCAAATGGTATGCTGGCCTTCATAGCGAGAGGATTCGAGTACAAGAGCAAGGATGTCTTGCTGCAGTTGTACAGGGCCTTGGTGAGACCACACCTTGAGTACTGTGTGCAGTTTTGGTCACCTTATCTGAGGAAGGATGTTCTTGCCACGGAGGGAGTGCAGCGAAGATTCACCAGACTGATACCTGGGATGGCAGGAATGACGTATGAAGAGAGATTGGGTCGATTAGGCTTATATTCGCTAGAGTTTAGAAGAATGAGAGGGGATCTCATTGAAACATATAAAATTCTAACAGGACTAGACAGATTAGATGCAGGAAGGATGTTCCCGATGGCGGGGGAGTCCAGAACCAGGGGTCACAGTCTAAAGATAAGGGGTAAGCCATTTAGGACTGTGATGAGGAGGAATTTCTTCACCCAGAGAGTGATGAACCTGTGGAATTCTCTACCACAGAAGACAGTTGAGGCCAATTCATTAAATATATTCAAGAAGGAGTTAGATATATTTCTTAAGGCTAAGGGGATCAAGGGATATGGGGAGAAAGCAGGGACCGGGTACTGAATTTGGATGATCAGCCATGATCGCATTGAATGGCGGAGCAGGCTCGAGGGGCCGAATGACCTACTCCTGCTCCTATCTTCTATGTTTCTATGTTAAAGCCCCAGTGCATGAGGTTAAGTAATGTATCACCAGTCACTCTAAGCGACAAAGCCATTTCCATGGTTTGAGGCAAAAATGGACAAGACCCGAAAGTGGTGCAAAGAAAAACATTTATGTGTCCAATCAAAACAACTGAAACTAATATTTTTGGATACATCCATGTGCTAACACTTGTACATCTACTTTTGTGTCATTTTTCTTTTGCAAGTGCTTCTACGAGGTGCAACCCCTGTGGCTTCAGCAGAGGTAGTTGCAGGCAGCTCACCTCCCTGCTGCAACTGCTTAGACACTTTTGGCGGACGTTCTCCGGGTTTTGGAACCTCTGATGGCCCCGCCAAAGTCTGCTCCTCCTGCGACTGTACAGGGGCAGTCTTGGCCATCGGGATCCGAGGAAGCATGTTGGGCTCTGAGTGAGGGGGATGCAACGGGAGAAGAAGTGTGACCGCTTTGAGAGGAGCCCCCACTTCCATGTCCCCTCTCACCATCATCCCTCTCATGGGCCACCCTCACTTCCCTGCTAGCAAGGAGCTGGTGAGCACCTTGCTACACAGCAGTGGGGTGATGAAGGTCCAAGTCAATGTTGACATCCCTCCTTGAGGGGAGATCTATGAGCGCCTGCCGTCTGTTGTCCACAGCTAGCATGTGAGTGGCGCATTTGCTGCTCCATGCAGGTGGCCATCCTTTCCATGGAACAGCACATCATCGCCATCACCTGCGACATGGTGGTGCTCATGTTGGAGATGGACTCCTCCATTCTCTGAACATTTGCAGACATCGCGGCTTCCAAAGCTGCCAGAGCCTCGCGCAATTGTTGCTGCCCCTCCAAGATCACCCTCTTTCTCGATGGCGACAACGCTACTCTTTGGCGCAAAGGACCCACTGAGGGGTGCATATTTGCGCTGGTGCTGGGTGCACTTGGGTCTGCTGATGCTGCACCCTCAGAGGCTGGAGGTTCCTCTGAGGAGTCATCTTCCTTCCTCTGGCTGGACAGTAGGGGGGCAGCTGATGGACCTGTGGGAGAGTAGAGATGAATTATAAGTGTTATAATAAGAATGGGTAACGTTGCCGTAATGCACAAGATGACATTTCACTAGCTGCTGACATCAGTCACCATATGAGTGTAATGTTATGTGGCTATATGAGATGTGATTCTGTCACCAGGTTGTCGGGATGTCCCCCTCTCTCCGTCTCCCACTGCCAGTGTCACTCAAGCTCCTGAGATCTCCAGAGCCTCCTCCTCTGCTGCTGTTAGGTGTGCCAAGACTGGAGGCCATCTCTGGTTCTCTCCCTCTCTCTGTTGCTCTGGGCTCTTTTCTGCTGCAAGGAGGGAAAGAGAAGTTTGACTGAGAGTGATGGAATGAGTGTAAGGAATGGATGGGTAACATCTGTAGAGGGTAACTATGAGGGAGTGGGGTGACAATGCCAAATGGCCGCCTTCTGTGGTGTTACTTGCTATGATTGCATTAGGATGAGGGTAAGTGTCAGGGGTCGTTAGTCAAATGGGGATGTGAGTATGTACAGAGAGAGTGAGGGATGGGTGGACGTGCAAGGTATGTTGGTGTGAGTACCTGAAGGTAGTAGGACAGGTAGATAAAGGTGGTTAAGAAGCCATACAGGATACTTGCCTTTATTAGCCGTGGCATTAAAATATAAGAGCTGGGAGGTTATGCTTGAACTGTGTAAAACAGCTAGAGTACTACGTGCAGTTCTGGTCACCACATTACAGGAAGGATGTGATTGCACTAGAGAGGGTGCAAAGGAGATTTACGAGGATGTTGCCTGGGCTGGGGAATTTTAGCTATGAGGAAAGATTGGATAGGCTGGGGTGGTTTTCTTTGGAACAGAGGAGGCTGAGGGGAGACCTAATTGAGGTGTAAAAATTATGAGGGGCCTAGATAGAGTGGATAGGAAGGACCTATTTCCCTTAGCAGAAGGGTCAATAACCAGGGGGCATAGATTTAAAGTAATTGGTCAGAGGTTGAGAGGGGAGTTGAGGAGAAAGTTTTTCACCCAGAGGGTGGTGGGGGTCTGGAACTCACTGCCTGAAAGGGTGGTAGAGGCAGAAACCCTCATTGCATTTTCTTGAAGTGCCATAACCTACAAGGCTACGGACCAAGTGCTGGAAAGTGGGATTAGGGTGGATAGCTCTTTGTCGGCCGGCGCAGACAAGATGGGACAAATGGCTCCTTCTGTGCTGTAAATTTCTATGATTCTGATGTGTAGGAGTAGGCTTGGGAAGGCAGAGTGAGGGGAATGTGGTGACATGCACATCAGGATAAGGGTGAGTGTGGCATTGCACTCACCTTTCCTGACCTCATGAGATCATTGAATCTCTTCCTGCTCTGGATCCAGGTCCTCCTCACGACCTCCCTGCTGCTGACCTCCTCTGCTATTTCCAGCCAGGCCCTTTTGGTCTCTTGCACACATCTGCTGGGAAGAGCACCTCCCTGCATGCTCTTACTGCCTCAACCAGAGTATGCAGTGAGGCATCTGTAAAGCGGAGTGCAGCCCTCTGCCTTTGGGTATTCATATTTTTCACTTTGCACAATAACTCCAACCTTTCCAAGTCTCCTTCCACACTCCTTTATCAACCTTCAAATGAGTTGTGTGCAAAGCTGCTTTAAAAATGGGTGCTGGAAATGAGTCATCGATGATGTCATCAGACCCGCACCCTTTAATGGAGCCGGGAAATGCGCATGGCTGATTTAAATTGGGGCCATTACACTAAAGTCGCTCTGAAGAGCAGGCTGATCAAGACATCGTGTTCCCGACCCACTACGTGGCCCGCACGCACCCAACCCGACTCAGAAGTAAAAGTTCCAGCCAATGTTTAATCAGGTTATTGTTAAATATGTACTTTATAACATTTTATGATGGGCCTTATTTTGACCCCTTAGTCAACAACGATTTACATTTCTATAGCACTCATTGTGCAGATACAAATCTCTGAAGGTTTTACAGGGTGATGGATAGTGAGTGGACACTGAACAGAAGGGGGCAGGAAGGAGGTCTGGAGGGACCAAAAGCATGGTGGAAGATGATGGTCCTTAAGATGGTGTTTCAAGGCAGTGGGGGAAGTGACAAGGCAGCCTGTTTTCTGATGCCTCTGAAGAGCCTTGGGACTACTTTTTTTAAAAACATTAAAAGGTGTTATATAAATGCAAGTTGTTGATGTTGAAGCAGAGAGTCTCAGTGGGTGGGGGCAAGGTGGCTGAAGGAGCAGAGTATGAAAAGTAGGCCAGCACCGGAAGACCAAAAGGGTAGTTGCTGGGGTATGGGGTTGTGGGAAATTGTGTAGGTACAGAAGAACAAACACTATTGAGGTATTTGAAGTCCATGAAAAGTTCAAGAAGGATGAGGAGGAAGATTGAGCAACAATCAATTACAATCCATAAGATGTCATTGGTGACTTTAACCAGTTTAGTTTTTGTGCTGTAGTCAGGGTAGAAGCTTGATTGGAGGGCATTGAAAGGGAGGAGAAGTGATGGAAATGGGAGCGTAGTTGTGAAGCAATTAATTCTAGTACTTTAGAAAGAAAGGGAAGGCTGGAGATGGTGTGGTAGCTGGGGAAGATGGAGGGTTCAGAGTAGGTTTTATGAAGAGGTAAGTAGGGACTGAGCTTGAGCAATAGGGACGGGTTGGTGATACCTGTGATAATAGGATGAGAAGGGGAAGTTGGATGGCCAGGAGCTGGGACGGGGGGGGGGGTCAACTGAGCAGGTGGTGAGCTTCATAGAAGAGATAGTTAGTGAAAACCAGGGGGAAGGAAACAAGGGTAGGCTTATTGGGAGGGTAATAGAGAGGGGACAGTTGGAACGGAAAGACGATTAGGAAGCGGTTTGAGTAATCGGCTCCAGGGAAGCAAGGTAAGTAGAGGAGGCACTAGGACAGTGGATTAAGGCAATTAGGGTGACTGTTAGAGAAAAGCAATTAGTGAGAGATGCGATGGGCACAATGAGGGATGTTTAGGTGAAGGCAGAGGACGACTGTAAGCCTGTCCAGGAAGGAGAGAGTCTGGGCCAGCCGAGGGAACACTGGGGCTACTACAACTGGATAAATATTTGAAGCAAGGCTACACAGAGAAAGTAGGGCAGTAGGAGTAGTTTTGGATTGCTCTAGCAAAGAGCTGGTAGATACTATGGATGAATGGCCTCCTTCTGTGCTGTAAACATCGATGGTTGTAATTAAACACTGGGTGAATTCATACACAAGTCAATTAAGAGATTGATTGGCATTGTGGCTCGGTATGTTCTGCTGCTTGCGAGTTTGCAAATGAGTTATTTTGACTTTAGACGATTATTGCCCCCCCACCTGGCCCAAGGAGGACACAAAAATTTGCTTTAGACAGTATGTGACATCTGAAGTGCGAGACAGGAAGAGCTTGCATACAGATATATACTTATTCTGATAAAACAGCATAGCATCTAACTTACCACGAGCAATACCCTCCCGATACTAGGATTAATCTATATTAACACTATGTCTAGCATGCACAGAAGTCATACTTTGTTATGGATGCAAAACAAACAAAAAAAGAAAAAAACTGTTAACACTCAGTACTTCTAACAAACACCTTACAGTTTGTAAAGCTTCTTGACCAAACAACAATTAAATTATGAGCGACCCGAGCTTGTGTTTACTTAACAATTAGCCTTTGTTGCCTTAAAAAAAATCACTTGAGCAGAATAAGTGAATTACACTGTATAAATCACCTACACTTATAAAACAGTCCATGATTTGACTTACTGTAAGCAACACCAATAGTAGATCAGCTACTCCTAATAAAAACAATACATTTGCATATATTTCCTGTCATGTCACACTTTCTGTGTCACATTTAATTACAGGCAAATTTATTGCAGCTAATTGGGGGGAAAAAACTATGAGGCAACAATCTTTCCCGATAGCTGTAATCTCCCAGTTCTGGGACCATTCCTGTAAAAAAAAAATTGCACCTTCTCCAATGCTTTTATGCTTGTTTTATAGTATGGAAACCAGAACTGTGCACAGTACTCCTGCAGCCTGACAAGTTTAACATAACTTCACTACTTTTGAATTCTATACCCCTAAAAATAAATCCCGGTGCTTTGTTAGCATTTTTCATTGCTTTGCTGACCTGCAATGCTGCTTTTAATGATTTGTTCACCTGTATCACTAGATCCCTTTGGCCTTCTATCCCGTTCGGTTTCTTATTTTCTAAGGTGTAGGTGATGTTTCTATTTTTCCAACTAAAGTGCATCACCTCACATTTATCTATGTTAAAAGTTCATTTGCCACTTAATTGCCCAGTCTGCAAGTTTTCTAATGTCTTCTTGTATTATGTTTAATTCTACCTCGGTGTTAGCTATACCCACCCCTCCCCCGCAAATTTGGTATCATCAGCAAATTTTGATGTTGAGTTACTTGTTCCTAAATCCAAATCATTAATGTAAATTATGAATAACAGTGGTCCCAGCAATGATCCTTGTAGAACATTGCTTTCTACCTTACTCCAATTTCAATAACTACCCTCTCTGCTTTCTATTTGCTATCCATTCAGTTATTTGTCCCCCGATTCCACATACCCTAACGTTTGTCATAAGCCTACCATGTGGTACCTTATTGAAGGCCTTTTGAAAATCCAAGTATATGACATCTACTACATTACTCTTGTCTACTCTTTCTGTTACCTTTTCAAAGAATTCTATCAGGTTAGTTAAGCATGACTTAGCCTTTCGGAATCCATGCTATTATATTTTCTGTCTCCAGATGCTCTTTTATCACTTCTTTGAGTATAGATTCCAGTTTCTTTCTGATCATTGACATTAAGCTGACTGGCCTATGGTTCCCAGGTTCTGTTCTCTCTCACTTTTTGAACATAGGAACAACATTAGCTGTCCGCCAGAATAATAACTAACTAGTGCCTCTGCTATTTCCCCCCCCTAGTTTCCTCGAGTATGCATGGGTGCATCACATCAATGACCTTTCGAGGGCCCTCCTGCCACACTCTCCCCACAAGTCTGATGGAAGGGTGCAAAGTGGGGGAGGAGGGGAGAAAAAAATAGGAGTGGTCCAGTCCTGGTACATGATCTAAACCGCTATAGAAACATTTTACTCAGGTACATTTTGGCCCCCTTGCAAAGGTGCCACCTGGATTCTTACAGTCCTCTGGCATTATTGCCTAGATCCAATTCTCTGCTAGGATTCCCAGCCGCCTTCGAAGGAAGGCGACAGAGGTGCACCCTTAGTGGCACCAGCAACCACACAGATTTTTTTCTTTTAAGTAAAGGGTGCCGCATAACCTGAAGAACTTTAGCAGAGTCAGCAGCAAAGGTTCCGGGCAGGAGCATCCCAGCACTTATGCCAGGAGGTCAGCCCAAGGGTATTCAGCTCCACTGAGAATGAGCAAGCGAGCAAGAGAGTGCGCGCATGAGAGTGCATGAGCGGGAGAGAGACACAGAGACAGAGAGCGCAAGTGCAAGGGAGAGCACATAAGCGAGAGAGTGCACGAGCAAGAGAGAGTATGAGTGAGAGAGCACGAGCAGGGGAGAGAGAGAGAGAGTAGATGAGCAGGAGAGAGAGCGCATGAGCGAGCAAGAGAGCGCGCGCACGCGTGAGCGGGGGAGTGAGAGAGCGCACGCCGAGCGGACGAGCAGGGAAGAGAAAGAAAGCAAAAGAGAGCGCACAACAACAACTTGTATTTATATAGCACCTTTAACGTAGTAAAACGTCCCATGGCACTTCACAGGAGTATTAAAAGACAAAAAAAAAACAAAAAGAAACAGATTCTTGTAAAACTTGACAAAGCAACTACATTAACAATAAGCATGATGAATCATGAGGAAATTAAAAAGGTGTTGAACAAGAGTACAACTGCAGGAGAAAAACCCGTGGTCCGATGCCATAGCAGTAAACACCATCACAGGACTTGCATGACTACTGTGAGGGTGTCAAGTCTCAAAGTGACTGGTGCGATTTTCCCCCTACTGGCTGCAGCCTAATCATTTTCAATTGGAAGCTTAACCAATGAGGAAGAATTACATCGTTAGTTTTTATGTAGACTACAAGGGTAATTTTCCAGTTACTAATAGTAAACTAGAATAGTATTTATGCTTAATTTCTCGTGGTTTTCTTTGTAAAATGTCAGTGAAACATAAATTTCATTATCATGTACTGCCTTATCTTTATTGGTCTGTGTTTAACAGTTATACCTTAATGTAAATCACTTTCTCATTGGTAATATCTCAACTGCTACACTGGGCTAAAACTTTGTGAAGAAACAATTTGGTTAAGCCCAGCAGACTGAATTACTGACTTGATGAACCGATAGCAACATAGCCACTAAGCTTTAAATACTTGGAAATGTGTATTCTTAGAAAAAAAAAACACGCTTCTCAGCAAATTCCTGATAAAACCAACGACATAAGAAAACCACAAGCCACCACTGCACCCGATATAATTACACACATATTTAAAGAGACATAACATACCACATAACTTGGCCTACATCTTTTAAAAATTCAAAACGAATTTGTTTTAAAATTCTGCATATAACTGTATCTCACCTAAACAACAGTAAAACATAATAGCAGCTCAATAGTTAACACACAAATGAAACCTTTACAAAGCCTTTGGTAGGCAGTGACAATTTGCCTCAATGTGTACATTGTAGGATTATTCTAACTGTAGCTTTGGAAATCAGTATGACTGTGCGCGTGATCATGAGCTCAGTGACATGAGCCAGTTGTTTAGGCAGCATAACCATTAACATTATAGCTTTCACTTCTGTTATCACATGCAATCTGAATGTTCTGTTTTGAAGTTAAATGATCGCATTGACGAATATTAGACCCACCACTAAGAACTACTATTGGCAGCAACTAGATTATTGTCCACATGTCTTACACATCAGTAAACACAAGGAACCATCACACGACTAAATTAGTAAGAAATTAATTTATTATTTTAGGAAGGGAAGGAAAATAGCAGGACTCCTGTTTAAAAGTCATTGTGGCTATTTTCCCCCCTTTTTTTGGTCATCATGTACTATCCATGGTTACGAGGATGTTAGACACCATCCTTGTGTTCCTCCATCAATTCTATTCTGAAACCAGCTGCTAGGATGTCTATGAGTTCGGGGATGACTTTCCTCCCTCCCCAAGGGGCAGTGCCCAAGTTGAGGAATCCAATGTGTAGGAGCCATCCCTCAGCCCTCTGATTTGCCCATCCCTACAAGAAAATATCTGGCTTCTGTTTAGCTATGCAGCCAAGATAAACAACATTGTGCCTTGGTTACTGAAGCTGCATATCCCCACTGGCAAGGTACCACACATAACGCATTCTACCGTCATGTTCCCTCCATGACAGACCATTTCCATGTTAAAGCTTTGTTCTCAAGTTACTGTTGGTCTCAGGAACATGAATGTGCAGCCGAGTCTGCTTCAGAACCTGAGAGCAGCATCTTCAAATGATGGGTACAGATAACAGGGGTAACGTAAAGAGTTAGCGATGGTGTAAAACAGGTGATTTTGAATCGGCTGCCCATTATATAGCCCACACAAATTTCTTTTCAATTGAAGTCATGTGGAAAGGAAAATTGGGAGACGTGTACAGCAGGCAGCCAATCCACTATCGCCTGTTCTACACTAGGGCCAAAAGTTAAAATTACCCCAACATTTGTAATCTGGAAAACATTAGTTTGGTTTGAGTTCCAAAATTCCCTTTCAATTTGACCGCTGAAAAATCCTGCCATGCCTGGAAGTTGTAGACAAATATTTGAAAGTATTTTACTACCAAGATGCCAATAATTTAAAGCCCTGCTCTGCAGTACAAATAATGTAATTTACTCAGAGTTCATTATAAATAAAATAAGTTATAAGTTGTGCACGTACCCCTCTTTAGATCAAAACAAGATATTTGAGAATATAAATAAAGGCTTCAAGATAAAGAAAACTGTGGGGGAAGTGTATTACTACTACTTCCCCAAAGTAACCTTTATAAGGCCACATGGGCCTGACTAAGAAGACTACAGGATGTTGTCTTACAGTATGGTTGACAGTTTTAAAAAGTAAACAAACAAAAAATTACATTATTGTAGCACAGTAACTAAAAAATAAACTGGTGACAGATGGTTATTTGGAAGATTCTTAATTTTTTTTTAAGTTTAAAAAAATTACTATAAAAAAATATGTATTTTGTTACAATTTGGGATTTTCTTTACTTCAAAGTAGCAGTACTAAATTACAAAAATGAAAGGTTTGTGGGCCAAGTTCACTGGGGTCTTCGCAATGAGTCTCAAACGATCAGACCCTTTCTTTGTAGCTAGCTATGCCTTAGTGATTTTCAAACTTCTCTCTATGAGGGACATCCTGGGCCCCTCATTTCCAAAAGACATCATCAGGAATAGGCAAAGGAAGAGTGTTAAGTGGCAGAAAATATATCTTAGTAGCGTAAAGAAACAGAAATAATATGCTAATCAACAATACAGAAATTTGACGAGGCATGCACAAATCTGATTTTTTTTAATAAATAGTTCCTGGGATGTGGGCATCGCTGGCAAGACCAGCATTTATTACCCATCCCTAACATGCACTCGAGAAGGTGGTAGTGAGCCATCTTCTTGAACCACTGCAGTCCATGTAGTGAAGGTACTCCCACAGTGCTGTTCGGGAGGGAGTTCCAAGATTTTGACACAGCGACGATGAAAGATCGGCGATATGTTTCCAAGTCAGGATGGTGTGTGACTTGGAGGAGAACGTCTGCTACCCTTGTCCTTCTAGGTGGTAGAGGCTGCGGGGTTGGGAGGTTCTGTCGCAGATGCCTTGGCAAGTTGCTGCAGTGCATCTTGTAGATGGTACACACTGCAGCCACAGTGCGCCGGTGGTGGAGGGAGTGAGTGTTTAAGGTAATGGTTGGGGTGCCAATCAAGTGGGCTGCTTTGTCCTGGATGGTTCTGGAGTGTTGTTGGAGCTGCACTCATCCAGGCAAGTGGAGAGTATTCCATCACACTCCTGACTTGTGCCTTGTAGATGGTGGAAAGGCTTTGTGGAGTCAGGATTCAAGTCATTCACTGCAGGATACCCAGCCTCTCACCTGCTCTTGTAGTCACAGTATCTACGGGGTTGGTCCAGTTAAGTTTCTGGTCAATGGTGACACTCAGGATGTTGATGGTAGGGGATTCGGCAATAGTAATCCTGTTAAATGTCACGGGGAGGTGGTTAGACTCTCTCTTGTTCTAGATAGTCATTGCCTGGCACTTCTGTGGTGCAAATGTTACTTACCACATATCAGCCTGACGTAATAAAGACTCACTACGCACTTGGTTGAACATAAAGCAAGGCTTTAATCGACTTGTAACAAAACATGGAGGTCTAGTTAGTAGTCACTAGCTTCCTGTTTCCAGGTTGTCTCTGGCCAAGTTGGGTCCACGCCTGAGTATTTATACTCCTCGGACGGCGCCCTCAGCTGGCCGTCCAGTAGTACTTCCTGAGTTACTTCTTGTAGAAGTTGCGATTTATGACATTCTTCCTCCCTAAAAGGTTTGGAAGTCCAGTCTTCCTTTAACGGACTAGGCGGACCAAAAATAGCATGTCTCCCCGGACCGTGTCCTGGTCCCTGGGTCGCTTGGCCCATACCGGTAAGTCGGTAGAGTCCGCGTCGTCTTGATCGTCCTGTGGAGGTCTGGGAATATCATGACTCCGGGTGCGGGTCCCCACAGGCACAGAACTGGCCTCATCCTGGGTCGTAGCCGGAGATTGTCCGGCGTCCTGGTTTCGGGCGGCCATCCAACGGGGAGAGTTCGGCTCCCTGAGTTGATCCGGTAGCACTGCCGGCATATCCCTTGATATCCCAGGTAGGGCGTCATCTTCATAGGGGTGCGGAGTGTCGACATCATCGTCGTGGGATCCTTCATCATTCAGGCCCGTGTGACCGGTTGGGCAGGGAGCCAGATCTCTGAGCGAGACAGTGGACTCCCGGCCATCAGGGTACCGCACGTGCGCATACGTGGGGTTTACCTCCGTTAACTCTACCTCGTCAACGAGAGGGTCGTTCTTGGCAGACCGGACGAACCTCCGGAGTAGCACAGGGCCTGGAGCCACCAACCATGATGGTAGAGATGTCCCATGTGTAGAGCGACGCCAGAACTTGAAGAATCACTCATGAGGTGTGACATTAGTGGATGTGGAGAGAAGAGACCTGATAGTGTGTAACACGTCGGGGAGCATAGTTTCCCACTGCTGGTCTGGTAGGTTGCGTGACCTCAGTGCCAGACGGACAGCGTTCCAGATGATGGCATTGTATCGTTCAACCTGTCCGTTGCCGATTGGGTGATATGGTGTCATCTTACTCGAGGCAATTCCCCGTTGGGAGAGATAACCTTTAAGTTCACTCGACATAAAGGAGGGACCCCGATCCGTGTGGATAAAATTGGCCGTCCCGCAAAGGGAAAAGTCCTGATCGAGGCATTTAATTACCGTAGAGGTAAGCAGATTAAGACAGGGGAAGGCAGAGGGAAAGCGTGAATACTCGTCTACCATCGTAAGTAGGTAGGTGTTCCGCGTCGACGAAGGCAATGGCCCTTTAAAGTCTATGCTGAGCCTCTGCATAGGCTGCATTGCATGTATGAGTAAGCCATCTGATGGGCGGAAGAATTGTGGTTTCAATTCTGCACAAATCCTACAGGAGGAGCATGTTTTCTTTACGTCCTCCGTTGAGAATGGTAGATTTTTGGAGCGCACAAAGTGCAACATACGGGTAACGCCAGGATGGCATAAGTCCATATGCAGATCCGCCAGAGTCGACGTTGACATTGAGGAGCAACATGCCCGTGTGAAGGTATAACATAAGAACATAAGCAGTAGGAGCAGGAGTAGGCCATACGGCCCCTCGGGCCTGCTCCACCATTCAATAGGATCATGGCTGATCTGAACCTAGACTCACGTCCACTTCCCTGCCCGCTCCCCGTAACCCCTAAATCCCTTATCAGCTAGGAAACTGTCTGTCTCCGTTTTAAATTTATTTAATGTTGCAGCTTCCGCAGCTCTCTGAGGTAGCAAATTCCATAGATTTACTACCCTCTGAGTGAAGAAGTTTTTCCTCATCTCAGTTTTGAAAGGGCAGCCCCTTATTCTAAGATTATGCCCCCTAGTTCTAGTCTCACCCATCAGTGGAAACATCCTCCCCGCATCCACCCGATCAAGACCCCTCACAATCTTATATGTTTCGATAAGATCGCCTCTCATTCTTCTGAATTCCAATGAGTAGAGGCCCAACCTACTCAACCTTTCCTCATAAGTCAACCCCCTCATCTCCGGAATCAACCGAGTGAACCTTCTCTGAACTGCCTCGAGAGCAAGTATATCTTTTCTTAAATATGGAAACCAAAACTGTACGCAGTATTCCAGGTGTGGCCTCACCAGTACCCTGTATAACTGCAGCAAGGACTTCCCTGCTTTTATACTCCATCCCCCTTGCAATAAAAGCCAAGATTCCATTGGCCTTCCTGATCACCTGCTGCACCTGCATACTAACTTTTTGTGTTTCATGCACCAGGACCCCCAGATCCCTTTGTACTGTAGCACTTTGCAGTTTCTTTCCACTTAGATTTATCTGGGGCCACATTCTGTTTGCCAGGTTGGTAACGGATAGTATATCCAAAGGCGGCCAGCTCCATCCTCCAGAGTTGAATTTTATTATTTTTGACTTTTGTGCGCTTCCGGTTATCCAACATGAAGGCCACGGAGCGCTGGTCAGTTATGAGCGTGAAATGACGCCAAGCAAGAAAATAACTCCATTGGTGTACAGCCTCGATGATGGCTGTAGCCTCCTTCTTGACAGGGGAGGGGGGGGGGGGGGGGGGGCGGGGCGGGGTAATGGAGCTCGCTACCCTGCAAAGTTCTGGATAGGAATGCCACGGGTCGACCGCCTTGATTCAAGGTAGCCGAGATCGCCACCTCCGATGCATCGCATTCGATCACAAAAGGAAGGTTTTCGTCAATGGAGCAAAGCGTGGCTTTCTCCAGCTGTCGTTTGAGGAGGTTGAAGGCAGAAATAGCCGTTGCTTCCAATGGAAAAGACTTCGCATGAAGCAGGGGCTGTATTTTATTGGAGAAGTGAGGTATCCACTTTGCGTAATAAGCAAACATGCCAAGTGCCCGACGAAGAGAGCCGAGATTTGTAGGGGGGGGGGGGGTGGGGGGGTGGGGGGGGGGGGGAAGAGCTCCTGAAGTGGACAAAGTCGCTCTGGGCCCGGTTTAATAACACCGTTGCCCACCCAGTAGCCAAGAATGTTCACTGATGGCACAGATTTGGATTTGTTTAACGTTAAGGGGCGACGACGGAGAACGTCAAAAAATCTCTGAAGATTGGCGTCATGCTCCTTTGTTATACATATTGCACTTTTATAGTTATATTTCCTTTAAGAAATCACAGTCAGTGATTTATAGTATAAACCTCTTTAGTTAACCCCAAACTCTGCAGAGGCCAAATTTCCATCTACGCTTCTTTCTCAGGTTCAGTGAAGAGGAAAAGGAAACAGAGACGGGTTATGTCCAGTCTCTGTATCCAGTACACTAGCCTCGGACGTTCCTAAAGGCCTGGGGCAAGAAAATCACATGATTTTCTCCTCTGATAGGTCATACTTCAATTGGGGTAGAGGAGCGGAGGACCCTTGGCGTGTGGATGCACAGGTTATTAAAAAGGTGGCAGCACAAGTAGACTAGGCCATAAAAAGGGCAAATGGAATCTTTGCTTTTGTATTAAGAGTATCAGAATGCAAAAGCAAGGAGGGAAGGTTAAATTTGTACAAGACCTTAATTAGGCTCTGTAATAAACCAGAATGGAAAGGGTTAATCAGGGTGACAGCAGAATGAAGAAGTCTGCTAATCTAAAACTGCAAATGCTATGTTTTGTTCATTTATATATTGTAACTGTGTAACATTAAAATTTAATTTAAGAAACAATGCAGTTTATGTCATTTTAAATCATATTATTTTGAAAGAACTAATCAATGACTGGAACATTCGAGCAATGCTCTTGTGGGAAATGCTGAGGTTGGATGTACAAAAGGAGTCTGTGAACCTGTAAGTTCAGTGACTCCTAAAGTTAAATGGCTATCAAAAAGGAAGAGAATATGCTGGGTAAAAAGCGACTGATGTCTACCAGTGCCGACTGCAAGTACATCAGAGCATAAAGTTAACAGGGGTGCCAAATGCTCAGACAAGTGTAATAAAGTTCACGTGAAAGCAGAGCTATCAGTTATCAGTGATAATAATAAGAAAGGGTATAAAGGGACAGGGTCTACACCTAGATGGAGAGCTACAATGAATCCTCCACAGAAGAGAACCTCAGTTGGCATAGATCCCAGGGCAGTGATAATCATTGTATCTATGCTGTTGGTAAGGTTGCTCCATGGCAGGAATGCAGTGTGGTGTCCTCTTACTGTTATGGTCATGTTGCTGCTTTGCGGTTATACTTGAAGTCTGTTACAAATAACGATTAAATTGATTTTTAAATGCATACATATGTGTAGTTGTGCCTGATTCGGCAGGCCTGAACCCAAATTAGAGACAGTACATATCATTTGGTTAACAGCTACAGTTGGAATACTGTGTGCAGCTTTGGACAAGCAGTTATACGAAAGATATAAAAGCAATAGAAAAATAATACAGCATAGACACACTAGGATGTTGCCAGCAATGAGGTATTACTGTTTTGAAGAGAGACTTGAGACGCTAGGGCTTTTATCACCAGAGTTTAAGGGGTGACCTAATAAGGGTCTTCAAGATTAAGAAATTGTGATTAGGTAAATAGAGACAGAGACAGGTTGTTTCTATTGTTCAGCGAGACAAGAAGTTAAGATAATCACTAAACGAGTAGATAAGAAAAAAAGTGTGGTTGGAATGTGGAATTCTATTTCACAAACTGTTGTTGAAGCAAAATCCATAAATTCTTTAAAAGGTAATTCCATAGTTACATGAAAAGGGTAAGCTTGAAGGATATATGAGGCGTTAGCAGCAGAGTGACTAGGCAGCTGGTGGAGAAAAACACCAGTGCAGACTGGATGGGCCAAATGGTTTGTTTCTGTGTTGAAACATTCTACGATTGAATACAAATCATAAATCAGAAACAGGGACAGGGACAATCAAAGCTGCTTGAAATATTGAAAAATCAGAGGAGTTGAACTACAAATGTGTTTTAGCCAAATAAACAGTGTGAGGCCCAAAAAAAGGAGCAGTGTTCGTCCAAGAAAATTTTCAACAATAAAATCATGTGAAAACTGACAAAATGTTTTGCTCCAAGTCGCAAAAATCATAGCTGTGGTTTCCTCACAGTTCTTATGTTGAAATCCGAAGTAATATCTCCTCTGTTAAACAGTTAAACAGAAAGAATCCTTCTCGCCTCAATTGTTATTGCCACGGACCTGCTAAAGCCTGTGAAATATTTCAGGAATTCAGTGAAGTGTGCAGTGTTTGGAATTCAAGCCAGAGCAATGTTAAGAAGTTCAGCCAAAAGCAAGTGAAATAAAATGTAAACAAACCTATGGATCTCACTACACAATATTCTCACCTTTTCTGAAATTTTACAGGTAGCATTGAAAATACATTTAGTTTACAATACAGCATTTTAATGTGAATGATAAATACGCACATGATGCAATGGGTAAGATTTTTGTCTTCACTGCCTTGGGAACAATCCAGTGGAGTGGACTGCCCACCCTTTATAGAACCGACCCAATTTTTATTCCATTGATTTCAATCCACTCCACCAGATTGCTGCCCAGCCAGTGATGGTGAAAGTCTACCCCAACATTGCCATGATGTAGAATTAACTTTCATTTGAGCTCAATTATATTAAAAGCAATATATAGATAAACAAGTTTGAAAAAGGCACAAGGATGAAAGGTGATTAAAATGCTGGGGCTAATCTTTAATATTGGTTCCTACAAGACTAGATTCTAAGCCACTCCTTAGCCGGTATCGGCAATTGATAAACAGAATGCAGGAGGTTAGGCAGGAATTATTTTGTTCTAAGGCACACATGATGACTCATTGATTAATATGGGGCAACATGATGTGTTCATTATTTTATATTATTGCATGGAGAAAAGTTGTACTGATTGAATAAGCGAGTTTTAGAAGTGTTGCTCTGTATATTCACCTTCTGTGAAGTAAAACAATTTAGCGATTTGTATCTGGCTTCGTCTTACCAAGTGCTTTTTCAGTCTAACTTCAAAAAGATTGATTCAGCACATGGATGAACGACACAAAGATCCAGTTCAGATTACAAAGGAGTACTAATGTAACACCCTGGGTTACTCGATCATATAGTTAGGTATTGGGTAGTACAGGCTCACCCCAAAATGCAAGATGCTCAGAAGACTTACTAGAGTGACTAGCACTGCTGTATTTGAGAGGATGTATAAGGCAACACCCTATACTTGTAGCCGTCAGCTTGGCTCACTTGGTAGCACTCTCACCCAAGTCAGAAAGTCATGGGCTCAAAATCCACGAGAATGTAATCTAGGCTGACACTTCAATGCAGTAGTGAGAGAATGCTGCATTGTCCTTCATAATAGGTGTTCAACCATCTGCCTGTTTAGGCTGCCATAAGATTCCATGGCACAGTTCAAAGAACAGTGAGTTCTCCCAGTACTGTGGCATACATTCTTCCTTCAACCAACTCCACCAGAACTGGGTCAAATCCAAAACGTCAACTCATCTGTTCCCTCCACAGATGCTGCCTGACCTACTGAGTGTTTCCAGCATTTTCTGGTTTTATTCCACCGATACTGAACTAACTGGCCATTCAATCTCCTGCTCGTCATGGGACCTTGTGAACAAATTGGCTGTTGTGTTTGCTTACATAACAGAGACTGCACATAATTCATTAGCTGTGAAGCTTTTTGACATGCTGAGGACATGATAAAGTACGGATATTGTAGGAATGTTTAGTTCCTATCAAGAGACTGAGGTCGACTAAGGCGATCAAACAAACGATGTTTAATGTAAAACTAATTGAGTTTAACAAACAGATGCAAGAAAACTACGAGTACAGGTCTAGTCAGCTCGGAGGCTCCACGAGGACTGCTTGGGCGGTCCCGTGGCTGGCGTCATGACGTCATCACGTTTTTCCCGCCGGTGGGGGATCACGTGATGAACGGTGTGACGTCATCGCGTTTGCCCGCGCTCTTAAAGGGACCGCGCTCTGTACATGCACACAGTATATACAAAGATACAGACTCAGGCTGTAGTTAACATATTGTTAAAGGGAATTATATACATTTGATCGGAGTCCCTTAGTGGCTCCGCCACAATATAAATGCACGTTGCAAACCTGCTGCTTATTTGGTCACCTGTCCCAACGTCGCCTTCTTTGGCTCGGTATCAAGTTTTGTCCGATTACGCTCCTGGGTAGCACCCTAGGACGTTTTACTACATTAAAAGGTGCTATATAAATGCAAGCTGTTGTTGTAGTCCTCTACAGCTCAATCCATCAATGCACTGTGCCACCTCCATTAAACCAAATTAAGGGTGCAAACACCAATACAAAAGCAAAATACTACGGATGCTGGAAATCTGAAATAAAAACAGAAAATGCTGGAAATACTCAGCAGGTCAGGCAGCATCTGTAGAGAGAGAAACAAAGTTAACATTTCAAGTTGATACCCTTCTTAAGAACTGGGAAAAATTGGAGATGTAACAGGTTTTTAAGCAAGTGTAGGGGCGGGGAGGGGAGGAAAGAACAAAAGGGAAGGTCTGTGATAGGATGGAAGGCAGGAGAGATTCAGAGACAAAAGGGATGATGGTGCAAGGCAAAAGGAGATGGTAATGGGACAAGAAACAAAAGATGACTCTAGATGAAGTGTAAATGGCAATGGCAGAAACATCAACAGGGTGACCCCGAGCTTCCAGTCGCCTGTCACTTTAATCCTCCGCTCCACTCCCACTCTGACCTCGCCGTCCTCGGCCTCTTACACTGTTCCAATGAAGCTCAACGTAAGCTCGAGGAACAGCACCTCATCTTTCGGTTAGGCACATAGAAACATAGAAGATAGGAGCAGGAGTAGGCCATTCAATGCGATCATGGCTGATCATCCAAACTCAGTACCCTGTCCCTGCTTTCTCCCCATACCCCTTGATCCCTTTAGCCTTGAGAAATATATTCAACTCCTTGAATATATTTAATGAATTGGCCTCTACTGTCTTCTGTGGTACAGAATTCCACAGGTTCACCACTCTCTGGGTGAAGAAATTCCTCCTCATCTCAGTCCTAAATGGCTTACCCCTTATCCTTAGACTGTGACCCCTGGTTCTGGACTCCCCGGCCATCGGGAACATCCTTCCAGCATCTAGCCTGTCTAGTCCTGTTAGAATTTTATAAGTTTCAATGAAATCCCCTCTCATTCTTCTAAACTCCAGCGAGTATAAGCCCAATCGACCCAATCTCTCCTCATACGTCATTCCTGCCATCCCAGGTATCAGCCTGGTGAATCTTCACTGCACTCCCTCCATGGCAAGAACATCCTTCCTCAGATAAGGCGACCAAAACTGCACACAATACTCAAGATGTGGTCTCACCAAGGCCCTGTACAACTGCAGCAAGACATCCTTGTTCCTGTACTCGAACCCTCTTGCTACGAAGGCCAGCATACCATTTGCCTTCTTAACCGCCTGCTGCTCCTGCATGCTTACCTTCAGCGACTGGTGCACAAGGATGCCCAGGTCTCGTTGCATTTCCCCTTCTCCCTATCTATTGCCATTCAGATAATAATCTGCCTTCCTGTTTTTGCTACCAAAGTGGATAACCTCACATTTATCCACGTTATATTGCATCTGCCATGCTTCTGCCCAATCACCCAACCTGTCCAAATCATCCTGGAGTTTCTCGGCATCCTTCTCACAGCACACACGCCCACCCAGCTTTGTGTCGTCTGCAAATTTGGAGATATTACATCTAGTTCCCTTGTCTAGATCATTAATATATATTGTGAATAGCTGGGGTCCAAGGACCGATCCCTGCGGTACCCCACTAGTCACTGCCTGCCACTCGGAAAAAGACCCGTTTATTCCAACTCTTTGCTTTCTGTCAGCCAACCAGTTTTCTATCCAAGTCAGTACCTTGCCCCCAATCCCATGTGCCTTAACTTTACACGCTAATCTCTTATGCGGGACCTTATCGAAAGCCGTCTGAAAGTCCAAATACACCACATCCACTGGTTCTCCCTTATCTATTTTACCAGTTACATCCTCAAAAAATTCCAGTAGATTAGTCAAGCACGATTTACCTTTTGTAAATCCATGTTGACTTTGTCCGATCCTGTCACTGTTTTCCAAGTGCTCTGCTATTACATCTTTTATAATGGACTCTAGCATTTTCCCCACTACCGATGTCAGGCTTACCGGTCTGTAATTCCCTGTTTTCTCTCTACCACCTTTTTTGAATAGTGGGGTAACATTAGCTACCCTCCAATCCATGGGTACTGTTCCAGATTCCATCGAATGTTGGAAGATGATCAGCAATGCATCTACTATTTCTAGGGCCACTTCCTTAAGTACCCTAGGATGTAAATTATCAGGCCCTGGGGATTTATCAGCCTTCAATCCCATCAATTTCCTTAACACCATTTCCCTACAAATACTGATTTCTTTCAGTTCCTCCCTTTCATCAGACCCTATGTTCCCCGGCATCTCTGGGAGGTTATTTGTGTCCTCCTTTGTGAAGACAGAACCAAAATATATATTTAATTGGTCAGCCATTTCTTTGTTCCCAATTATAAATTCCACTGATTCTGACTGCAAGGGACCTACGCTTGCCTTCACCAATCTTTTTCTCTTCACATATCTATAAAAGCTTTGCACTTTGCAGCCTTCTGGACTCAACATCGAGTTCAACAATTTCACACCATAACTTCTGCTCTATCATTTTCTTTCTCTCTCTCACATAGCAGCTGTTGATGGTTCTGCCATTGCCATTTACACCTCATCTAGAGTCATCTTTTGTTTCTTAACTTGTCCCATTACCATTTCCTTTTGCCTTGCACCATCATCCCTTTTGTCTCTTAATCTCTCCTGCCTTCCATCCTATCAGACGTTCTTTTCCCCCTCTCCCAGCCTCTACACTTGCTTAAAAAACAACTTTTTCCAGTTCTGACAAAGGGTCATTGACCTGAAACGTTAACTCTGTTTCTCTCTTACAGATGCTGCTTGACCTGCTGAGTATTTCCAGCATTTTGTTTTTAATTAAGGGTGTAAACACACTACTGCAGCCCTGCAGATGGCCATTCAATTGTGATGTATAAAAGGAATGCAACAGGCCAATGCAATGTGTAAGGAGAGGAGACTAAAAGATGGATATTATTTGAATTCAATGTATTAATCAAAGCATTCGTTCTGCTGTGGTCCTTATTTATTCAGCAAGACAAGACTAAATCTGTATTGCTGAGGTGGTGCGACATACCGAACATTAACTCTCTCATCCGTATCATGATTCATGCAGAAACAAAGTTCGACGTCTGGGATTTTCTTCTCCTGTGCAAAAATCTGCCACACTGCAGGTGCATGGAGGAGGAAGGAAAATATACTGAAGAGCTGGGTTTTATGGGACAAGTTTTTTTTTTAAAGGGAGATTTCAAGTGGCACATCTCTCCACTGACCCCATGTAATGCCCTGCAATTCTGAACTTGGAAAACATTCAATATCAAAAATATATACTTAGATATTTCAAATTAAAGATGGTTATTTATGTACACAATTATTTTGAAATACAGTCTTCCTATTAAGCACAATAACAAGTATTTCATACCCTATGGGGAAAATTTGGTAGAAACCAGGCTTGACTGGCTACTATGCCAAGAAGTCACAATATATCCATGTATAGATCAACAAGTGTTTCTACATAAAATGAGTCAAGTACAGCTTCAACTTGCTTCACAAATTACTTCCAAAAAAATCAATTATATTCATATACAAGAATAGAACATGGATTTATTGTCTGCGTATTTTTTCCACTTTGTTAGTATAATGAAGGGCTTACCCATTTACAAAATTCAAGAGCCTTTTCAAAAACAATTACACAACTTAGAATCTATTGTATTTTTAAACTATTTTTCCCCAATGGCTATTATGTTGCTCCAAATGTCCTGAAAAACGCACACCACGTAAAGCAAGACAGAACATAACAGGCATGGGCCCAGATTTTGCTGCAATAATAATGGTGAGGCTATCAGCGCTTGCCGTTATTACAGGGTAAATATGACAGCAACTTCTGGCGTCTACACATGCGCAGTTAAACAAGGAAATCCAGAAGTTACACCCTGCTCCCCCACAGGGAATTCTCGCCGATAGACTCAGCATTGAAATCAATGCAACAATGTGAACTTGGGATACTTATCCATACTAAAGACAGCTGAAAAAGATAGGGTTAAGTGCATTCAGGAGTAAGTGAGTTTTTAACAGCGTAATAAGCGATAATTACTGCTGAACAATCTCTCCAGCCCTGAAAAATTAATTTTATAAGTGTGGAGTCTCATTCTCTAAGAAAATTAATGTTGCAGATTTTTTAATTAAAATTTTAAAAATGTTTGTACTTTTTCTGTTTGTCTCTTATCTTACTCCCTTAATCCCATCAGTGTTTCTCAATCTTCATTTCACTTTCTCTACATGATTTAAATCTCATTTATATTTCCTGCTTCATAGTTCTCGGTTCAGAATCTGCGTGTCGCAGTGAGGATTCTTCAATCTGATTGGTTGAAGAGCCTCGCTGTTTCTTGCCCTGTCCACAGACACCCTGTAAAGGGCACCGCTCAGGAACAGATGACTGATGACTGGAAGTCTCTGCTCTAAAAAGTCGGTCAAATCTTTGTGGGCAGCTGTCAGTGAGGTGCTGATCGCAAATTCCAGGCCATGGTTTATTTCCTTCTATCCAACCCCCACAAGTTAATTTATCCTCAAGACTCAAGGCTAGAAATTCCAACCCCAGAGGGTGCCATTCCATGAATAATTGTGACAGAAAATGACAGAATTTGGGGCTGAATCCAGGTTTCTACCCTATTTACATCAACATGGAAATTCCAACCTGGAGGGCAGAAGACACGTCTTCTGCCCACTCCCCCTACATCTCAGCAGCAGTTGGGGTTGTGTCTTGGGATGTTCCTGGACTACTCTGGGCATTCCAGCCAGTTTACCAGGTAGACCCAGTGGTTACCACACTGGCTGAGGACCTGAGGCCCCAAAGAAGTGAAGAAACAAAGGTAATAGATCTTAGAGGGATCGCTTACCTTCTTATTACTGGCCCACTGTTCATTGCAGGGAAAAAAATATTTTATAGACAGAATATCTTCAGCCTGAGGAGGGCCTTGAGCTTCCCCCTGCAGAGCAGCAGTAGAATGCCAAGGTGCCGCTCAGAGTTTCCAGTCTCAAAGCAGGGTGGGCACCTCTGTTGCACCAATACAAGCACAGGCTATCAGTTCCAAATACTTAAATGACTCTCATCCCCAGGAACAGGGTCATGGGGCTCTGAGTCAAAGCAGCAGACATCTGCCACCCTAAACAGCTTCCTGGATTTTCTCACCCTGACATTTATCCCCATACCATGAGGTGCGCTAACAAGTAACCTTGTTAAAAATCACAATTCTCACCAACCTGTGTTGAATGAGTTTGCATCTCAGTCAATGCTAGAGTTCAAAGCAAAATCAGTCATCAAAGCAGGCCAACCCAAATACTAGAATTTAAATTCATCCTGGAAAGCTGAGCAACGCAATGGCCCAGAAATTGGTGTTGGGGGCTTCCCGCGGGTGCAAGCCCCCGACCTACACTTACATAGCGCGCCGACAGTTGAAGCCTGGCCCTGCGTGGATTTCCTGTCAGTGGCCCGGTTCAGCTCCCGGCGCGCTGTGCTTGCGTGATCCAGCGGCGTAGTTAGTTCGATGAGCCGGCTGGGATCACGTGAGCACCGGGTAAAAGTTTATTCATGAGTTTGATAGTAAGAACTGTCAAACTCATGAAAACTCCGGGTGCCCAAAACAGTACTTAAATTTCAAATAAAAGTTAAAAAAACATCCCACTAATTAAATGAACTATTAATAACTGTAAAAAACTAATTTAAACAATTATTCAAATTTTTGAAAAAAATAATTTAACAACAATTCGGGTCTAAAAATACACTTACCTTACTGTAAAGTCTTTAAAAATAATAAACCTGTGGAAAAAATGTTCTAACTTTAATTGATAGACTACTTACCTTTTAAAACTAAGTACTTACGTCTGCTTTTTTCTCGCGTAAAAACTGGAGGCCTCATCGCACGGGCAACCCTGTAAACAAAAAAGGAATTTCAGCGCACACGCGCAGACTCCTGCGCGCATGCGTTCCACCTCTGAACCCTTTGGTTCAGAGGAAAGGAAATGCCAGTTTTCCACACATGCGCTGTGCATGCTGAAAACCGGCACTTCCAACGGGCCCACGCGTGAGTACATGGTGCTTACTCACGCATTGGGACCCGAATTACTGGGCCATTATGTTTAATGTGCAGACCTATTAAATAATAAATATATCATAACAGACATTAGTCTCCATCTGAGAAAGGATACTACAACTATTAACAAATAGAAGGAAGAAAAGCCAACCTGTACTCCTGTAACAGTTACTCCTTATCCTAGCAGCACAGAACTTCCTTTTTAGATTGTAGAACAAATTAAGTTTCTGGATATGTAATTCTCACAACCTTGTTGTCAGATTGAGTGATATGGGTAAGGTACAAGTGATAGATTAATGATGGCCCAGAAATTCGGGTCCCAACGCGTGAGTACGGACGGAGTACTCACGCGTGGACCCGATGGAAGTGCCGGAATCTTGCATGCACGGGAAACCGGCACTTCCGATCCTCTGAACCAAGGGGTTCAGAGGTCGAACGCGTGCGCGCGGGAGTCTGCGCGTGCGCGTTGAACTTCCTTTTTTTTTTTCAGGTTTTAACGTGCGGGTAAGTCTGTACATTTTAGAAATGTAAAAAGCAGCCGTAAGGACTTCATTTTCAAAGGTAAGTGGTCAATTATTTAAAATTTAAACATTTTTTCCACAGGTTTTTTACTTTTAACTACTTTAAAGCAAGGTAAGTTTACTTTTAGCCCTGTTTTTTTATAAAATTATTTTTTTCAAAAATTTAAATTTTTGTTTAAAATAGTTATTTAATGTCATTTATAGTTTATTTACAAAGTGATTTTTTTTTAAAATTTATTTGAAGGTAAAGTACAGTTTTACAGCCTCAGCATTTATACGTTTTGACAGGTCTATCTGTCAAGACTTATGAATGGAGCATTCCCTGCTCCGATTGGCTGCCTGTTGCTCACGTGATCCCAGGGGACGCTTCGCACTAACTACGCCCCTGGGACACGCCAGCATAGCGCGCCGGCCTCTGGGACAGGCCTCGGAGAGGAATTCCACGCAGGCCAAGAGGTCAACTGCCGGCGCGCTAGGTAAGTGTAGGTCGGGGGCTTGCACCCGCGGGAAGCCCCCAGCCCGAATTTCTGGGCCAATAATTCAAAGAAGTGACGTTTTGAAGATATTATGATACAACAATGAGATACGGCATCCTCTGTGACAAAGATAAAGTTTAAAAAGGTGGCACAGCTTTTCACTGCTGGATCACCACATAAGCACATCATAAAGTTTACACCCAGTAGTGTGCCATATGTACAGGACAACATATTGTCCCAAAATTTGCAATCAGCAGTGAACAAACGGCGCTTGCCATTCATTACGCTTACAGCTGCCCACAGACTTTCATGGGCTATTGCAGGGCAACTTACGGTCATCGGGAGTCAGATACAGCACGGTGCTCTCTACAGGGGATCGGAGACTTGTGTGAACAGGGCAAGCAATAGTGTGTCTCTTCAACCAATCAGATTTATGAATCCTTGCTGAGGCATGCAGAGTCTAAACCAGCAAGTTCAATGTAAAATCATGTACAGAAAGCAAAATAAAGAGAGGGAAAGAAAGATGGGACAGGGAGAGAGAGAGAGAGAGAGATAAAAGAGACAAAGCAAAAAGTTTTTAAAAATTAACATTTTTTTAAATAAGCGAGGTACTGGTGTAGTGAAGCTTGTGGAGGAGCAAGGTAAATCTGATACCAAGTTCCTGATTTCTACGTTTAACTGTGCATGTGCGGATGCCGGAAGTTGCTGTCTGATTTACTCCTTAATAACTGCGAGCGCCGATAGCCTCACCATTATTCCTACCACAAAATCCGGGCCATTAAATGTTTGTGTGGTTACGGGATCCGAATGTTCAATGGCAGCTTTTGAGCACAGTCCAACCGACCAATTGGAACACCCATTCTTCAAACCTAGCGGAGGACAGCTTACAATAAAAATTTAAATTCTGGTCTTGCTGCTCCCCTCTTAGCCCCACATTTCAACGGTTGGGTTACCAAGCCTGTGCTACCCCACTCCACCATGGTCCAGTTTCTATCCCATTCCTGCTCCTTACTCTGCTGAGTTGCTCCCAGGCTCAGCTGCCATCCCTGCTCCTTACTCTGCTGCCCCAATACCAGGCTGAGCTTCCATCCCCGCTTTTTAATATGTTGCACCTCTCCGTGGTCCTGCTTACTTTTGCTTACTTAATGGTGCAGAACTGAGGATTGGATGGTCAATTGAAGGACAACCTCCATCATCAGTTCTTTAAACTGACAAGCAATTCCCCAGTACAGGATGTGTAATATTATATGTAAATAAATATATAAATAGCTCTCCTCCCCCTCATACACCAAATTTACTGATGTGGTGAAATGGTCAATCCTCAAAGATATTGTACACTATGCATATTGTAGGCTCCTAAGCAACTGACCTGAAGATTGCAGAAATGTAAAAAAAAAAGAAAGCTGCTGCACAGATGTTATTTGCTCAGTGACCTCAGTGCTGTTGTTCTGGGTAATCCCCATATTCAAGTTGGTCCCCTTTTAAAATAAGTTTTAAAATAAATACTGAATTGAGTATCGGAAGGTGATGGGTAAAACCACTGTAGTGCAAATCAAGACACAGAAAAGGGGACTTTTCCTTTCAAATGATTCACTTGTAACAAAATGTCACAATCTTGGAAAATGCTTCGTCAAACAGAAACTTGTGGCATTTTATGTTTCATGTGGTCATAGAAAAGAAGAGGAGAATGTCACCAGTATAGTTGTGCTAAAATGTAAAGGTTCTGGCACAAAATGAGCTTATAACAAACATTAAAAAAAACACTGGAGGAGTAAAGTCAATGAATGAACAAATATCAAGGTAACTTTGCACACATCTGTCTGTATTATTAAAATAATTGTCCCTGATTTTCTGCCGGCCGTCGGGCGGCTTTCCAGGCGGCCGAAAAATCACCGAAAAAGCAGGTCGCGACCCCCCCCGCCGCCTGATTCCCTGCCCCGTCCGACTTTCGGACCGCTGTTTCACCGCGACCCGCTTCAGTCCCGCCCGCCGCTGGCGGGACTGACTGTCGGAACACAAATCACCAATTATTACCTTGTTTAAGTAGATTTTGAGGGGCTGTTGCGATTTTGGGGCTTTCCCCACGTGAAACACGCCTGCGGGGAACCCCGCTGATGAGACCTGGCTTGAAAACAGTTGGCTTGCTTGCTTGCAGCTGCAGGTCAATGAGGACTGAAGAGATTTAAACAGGCAGCATTTGCAGGCTGCAGGACCTTGTTGATGAAGGCTTGGGGGAACTTTTTGGAAGGCTTAGGCACAGCTGTAGAAAGTTGGAGCCTCACACACTTCTTCAGTGTGAGCTCCTAGGAAGCCCCTCTCACCACCCTAACTCAGCGCCTCCTCAACGGAGGCATCTGCCAGAAGCATGGGAGGCCTTTGGTACCTTCCCTTCCTGGCATTAGAGGATCTCCAACAGCAGAGGAGGCTGGAGCAACTCCAGCAACAGCATCACCAGCAGCACAGCAGGAGCGGCAGGCTGCGGCTCACCCACCTGAGGCAGCACAGGCCAGAAGGGGTCAGCGCATGGAAGGCCATTGGCGCAGGAGATACCCCCCAAACAGGGTGTACAGACACAGGGTCAGCTACCTCAACATGACTGAGCAGCAGTGCCAGAGGCGGCTCCGACTTTCGCGAGAGGTTGTGACTGACATCTGCGCAATGCTGCGGCAAGACCTGGAGCCCTGAGCAACAGGTCCACACTACTTGCCAGTGGCCATCAAAGTCACCACCGCACTCAACTTTTATGCCTCAGGCTCCTTCCAGGGATCAGCAGCAGACATCAGCGGCATCTCCCAGGCGGCCGCACACACTTGCATCACTCAGGTAATCGATGCCCTCTTTGCCCTCGCGCACAATCACATCCATTTCACCAGGGATCGCGCAAGTGTGAGGGCGCGTGGATTCGCTCAGCTGGCAGACTTTCCAAGGGTGCAGGGTGTCATTGACTGCACACGTGGCCCTTAGGGCACCCCACCGCAATCCAGGAGTTTTTGTCAACCGCAAGGGCTTCCACTCCCTTAACATTCAGCTGGTGTGTGCCCACAAGGTGGTGATTTTGCATGTTTGTGCCAGGTTCCCTGGCAGCTGCCATGACTCCTTCATACTGCACCAGTCTACTGTGCCTCTGCTATTCAGTCCGCCAAACGAACTTCAAGGATGGCTACTTGGAGACAAGGGATATCCCCTGCGCTCTTGGCTAATGACGCCATTGAGGAGACCAGCCAGCGAAGCTGAGGAGCGCTACAACTCCAGCCACATTACCACCAGATGCATTATCGAGCAAACCATCGGATTGCTGAAGATGCGCTTCAGATGCCTCGATAGATCAGGTGGAGCCCTACAGTACTCATCAGCCAGGGTCTCCAAAATCGTTGTGGTATGCTGTGTGCTTCACAACATGGCACAGCATCGTGGCTTGCCGATTCCGCAGGACCAAGAGGCTCCTCACAGCCGCCTCGGATGAGGATGATGCCGAGGAGGAGAAGGAGGACAGAAACGAGCATCCTGCAGAGGCCCGCCAACCAGCAGCACCAGTGCGCGAGAACATTGCTGGTCGGAATGCAAGGAATGCACTAATCCTGGGCAGATTTGCGTAGCCTGGTACATCAAACACTGCAGCCTCACTGCTTCTTAACTGACCATGGACAGTGGCCCATGCCTGCACTTTCCAACAACTTTGACCAGCTTGCAGTCATCTGCAAGTTATCCTAAGGCCTCTATGTGACATCCCCATTCGCCAAATGACAGACGCCATAACTGCAGCAGCTAGCACCAGATTTTTTATGTACAGGAAAATGATGGCATTAAAACTATTTACAAGACTGGATGGTGGAATAGTTATGTGAATGTGAGCAGAGAGAGAGAGGGAATGGGTAAGGGTGCATGGTTGTGACTGTGAAGTGGGATGTGGAAGAAGAGATTGCTGAAGCTGAGTGCTGTTGGGGAAAGGCAATGGGGATCAGGTTGAGGGTGATGGTCATGGAAGCGCTTCCTGCACTGCAGCCAGGTGCGACGGGCGACACCCAGAGAGTTTATCTCTGCTGCCACCTCTATCCAGGCAGCCGTGGACTCTTTGGGAGGCCTCTTCCTCCCTGAGCGAGGGTAGAGAACCTCCCTGTGGGCCCTTACCCCATCCACCAAGGTCTGCAATGACGTCTCGTCGAATTTGGCCGCAGCTCAGCCTCTGCCACTGGCAGCAGCTGGTGCAGGCTCCTCTGCCATTGTGCAAGAGTGGTTGAGAAGCCTGCAGAGGTGGAGAAGCTTGCTGGACACTTTGAAAGCACCACAAATGATGACATCATACTGTGGGGCTTTCTGACACGAATTGGACAATTAGCAAGGCTGGGAATTAATTGGCCACTTGAGGGAAAATTGCGTGGAGCTGGCTGACACATTTTTTTGTGTGTCAGAAACCCCACATTCGGGGAAACCCGACCATTTCCCACACAAGCCAAAAATTGGGCCCATTGTGTCTATTTGATATTTTGCTCTAGTGTGGTAGAGTTCTTTCAACCAAACAAATTGCAGAACTTCCATCATCACAATGAATATTGCCGACCATCCCTAAGACAAGGAGGTTGAAAAATTTTAATTAGCCAGGGTTCCTGCTTCAGATCACTCACCATAGTAGACAATGTGCATATGCGGATGCTCAACGAGGGCAGACTCACATTTGGATGGGATGCCCTCTTTAAAACAAATACTTTCATTTATATAGCACCTTTCACAAAATCAGGGCGTCCCAAAGCGCTTCACAAATAATGAAGTACTTTTGAAGCATAGTCACTGCTGCAATATAGGAAACATATCAGCCAATTTGCACAAAGCAAGGTCACACAAACAGCAATGAGATAAATGATCAGATAATCTGTTTTAGTGATGTTGGTTGAGAATAAATATTGGCCAGGACACCGGGGATAACTCCCTGCTCTTCTTTGAATAGTGCCATTGTATTCTTTACGCTCACCTGAGAGGGCAGATGGAAACTGCATTTAACGTCTCAACCGAAGGATGGCACCTCCAATAGCGTGGCACTCCCTCAGCACTGCACTGGCGTGTCAGCCTAGATTTTGTTCCCAAGTACCTGGGGTGGGACTTGAATCTTTAACCTTCTGACTCAGAGCGGAGAGTGCTACCACTGAGCCATGGCTGACACTAAGGGATTTAATATTGTACCAACATTCATTGCCTATGCTCACGATATGATGGATGGCCACATGGACTTGACACGGAAGGTGCACTCTTCATAAGAGGAGAAATAAAATCAGAGTGGAAAAATAAAAGTACTGTGCTGATCAAATAGCAAAGTGGCACAACATACTAGGACCCCATTATTCTATACAATGGGGTTGTATGATGTTGGTTTGTGCTCTATAATCCATCATATGTTTGAGCCTGGGAGGTCCAATCTCTAAGAACATAAAAGAAAAAATGCTCAGTGTTATAGATTCACTGAGATCAGCTGGCATTTTTAACACTATTCATTGCAGTTATGTTATATCGTAACACAAAGTATACTCAGGTTTTGGGGTAAGCAGACATAAACAAACAGATCAAGATCAATGTATTTGTTTTTCTAAACTTTTGGCGATGCTGAAGAGCAAGGGTAGCAATGGCATCATGAGCCTAAATAAAGTTGGGGGAAAATCCACTGTGGTGAATTTTGTCATAAGGGAATTTAAAGGAGGCATTATAATGAGAGAATATCGTACAAATATAAATTGGTTGAAGAATTGCAGGATACAAATCCACATCCTACCACTCCATAGTACAGGTTATTCAGGGTCTAGTATGTTCTGCTGCCTTGCCATCTTATGAACACTATTTTTAATGTTGCATTCTGTACTTTGGTTTTACCCCTCCTAAAAGCAACTCATAATGGGATTTAATTATTTGGACACAGGTAGCTCTCCAGTTCTCCTTCCAAGTAGCCATATCGTATTTTTAATTATGGACATTCTTCATGTGCAAATGTTAGCAAAGTAAAAAATACCCATAGCCAACACCAACAACTTGTATTTATATAGCACTTTGAACATAGTAAAAAGTCCCACGGCGCTTCACAGGAGCATTAAAAGACAAAAATTTGACACCGAGCCACGTAAGGAGAAATTAGGGCAGATGACCAAAAGCTTGGTCAAAGAGGTAGTTTTAAGGAGCATCTTAAAAGGAGGAAAGAGAGGTAGCGAGGCGGAGGTGTTTAGGGAGGGAATTCCAGAGCTTAGGGCCTAGGCAACAAAGGGCATGGCCACCAAAGGTTGAGCAATTATAATCAGGGATGCTCAAGAGGGCAGAATTAGAGGAGCGCAGATATCTCGGGGGGTTGGGGGGCTGGAGGAGATTACAGAGATAGGGAGGGGCGAGGCCATGGAGGGATTTGAAAACAAGGATGAGAATTTTGAAAATCGAGGCGTTGCTTAACCGGGAGCCAATGTAGGTCAGTGAGCACAGGAGTGACGGGTGAACGGGACTTAGTGTGAGTTAGGACACGGGCAGCCGAGTTTTGGATGACCTCAAGTTTACATAGGGTAGAACGTGGGAGGCCAGCCAGGAGTGCATTGGAATAGTCAAGTCTAGAGGTAACAAAGACATGGATGAGGGTTTCAGCAGCAGATGACCTGAGGCAAGGACGGAGACGGGCGATGTTACGGAGGTGGAAATAGGCGGTCTTAGTTATGCTGCAGGTATGTGGTCAGAAGCCAATTTCGGGGTTAATTATGACACCAAGGTTGCGAACAGTGTGGTTCAGCCTCGGACAGATGTTAGGGAGAGGGATGGAGTCAGTGGCTAGGGAACGGACTTTGTGGCGGGGACCGAAAACAATGGCTTCAGTCTTCCCAATATTTAATTGAAGAACATTTCTGCTAATCCAGAACTGGATGTCGGACAAGCAATCTGACAAGTTAGAGACCGTGGAGGGTTCGCGAGAAGTGGTGGTGAGGTAGAGCTGGGTGTCATCAGCGTACTTGTGGAAACTGATGCTGTACTTTCGGATGATATCTACATGCTGCCCCTTGGTGAGGAGAAATAGGAGGGGGCCAAGGCTAAATCCTTGGGGGACACTAGAAGTAACAATGTGGGAGCGGGAAGAGAAGCTGTTGCAGGTGATTCTCTGGCTACGATTAGATAGATGAGAAAGGAACCAGGCGAGTGCAGTCCCACTCAGCTGGACGACGGTGGAGATGCATTGGAGAAGGATGGAGTGGTCAACCGTGTCAAAGGCTGCAGACAAGTCAAGAAAGACGAGGAGGGATAGTTTACCTTTGTCACAGTCACAAAGGATGCTATTTGTAACTTTGATACGAGAAGTTTCGGTACTGTGGCAGGGGTGTAAACCTGATTGGAGGGATTCAAACATGGAGTTGCGGGAAAGATGGGCACAGATTTGGGAGGCGACAACACGTTCAAGGACTTGAGAGGAAAGGGAGGTTGGAGATGGGGCAGTAGTTTGCAAGGACGGAGGGGTCAAGGGTTGGTTTTTTGAGGAGAGGGGTGATGATGGCAGTTTTGAGGGAGAGGGGGACAGTACCTGAGGCGAGAGAACCGTTAACAATGTCAGCTAACATGGGAGCCAGAAAAGAAAGTTGGGTGGTCAGCAGTTTGGTGTGAATAGGGTCGAGGGAGCAGGAAGTGGGTCTCATGGACCAGATGAGCAGAGAGAGGTCATGAGGGGAGATCGGACAGAAACTGGAGAAAGATGCAAGTTCTGGGCTAGGACAGGGGGAACCTTAGAGGATGTTTGGCCCGGTGGGCTAGGGGAAGGAAGGGAAGTGGCAGAGGCAGCTGAACAGATGGTCTCAATCTTAAAGACAAAGAAGTTCCTGAACTCCTCACGCATGTTATCAGAGCATAACCAGCATTGTTGCCTAAATATATCCTACTTATTCCTTAAAGAAATACAAAAAGCTGCTCGTGTTTTTTTCCAAACTTGAGGTTACCATCAGATACATCTCACTCAAATGGTCACATACAAGCCCATTACCTGGCTTGTGTGTGACCACCCTTAATACACCATTTACTTTATGGGGTTATCTTTGATGCAAGAGCACTATTGGAGATAATGGTGCAAAGTAAACAAAAATAGTACCAGTGACCTACTGCCTCCAAAAATTGTAAACTGCTGCCACTGGCACCACATAGATTGTATCTGCTAATTTGGGCCTGGCTACCGGAAGGCTGAACTTTCAGGCCACCTATACAGGTAAACAATCCACTTTCACTGGGAACAAGGTTATATTCCTTCTGTCTGGAGGCATACCTAGCATAAAGGAAGATGGTTGTGGTTGTTGGAAGCCAATCATCTCAGCCCCAGGACATTGCTGCAGGAGTTCCTCAGGGCAGTGTCCTCGGCCCAACCATCTTCAGCTACTTCATCAATGACCTTCCCTCCATCATAAGGTCAGAAGTGGGGATGTTCGTTGATGATTGCAGTGTGCAGTTCCATTCGCAACTCCTCAGATAATGAAGCAGTCTGTGTCCGCATGCAGCAAGACCTGGACAACATTCAGGCTTGTGCTGATAAGTGGCAAGTAACATTTGCACCACACAAGTATCGGGCAATGACTATCTCCAACAAGAGAGAGTCTAACCGCCTCCCCTTGACATTCAACGGTATTACCATCGCCGAATCCCCCATCAACATCTTGGGGGTCACCATTGACCAGAAACTTAGCTGGACCAGCCACATAAATACTATGGCTACAGGAGCAGGTCAGAGGCTGGGTATTCTGTGACAAGTGACTCCCCTTCTGACTCCCCAAATCCTTTCCACAATCTACAAGGCACTAGTTGGGAGTGTGATGGAATACTCTCCACTTGCTTGGATGAGTGCAGCTCCAATAAACCTCAAGAACCGCAACACCATCCAGGACAAAGCAGCTTGCTTGATTGGCACCCCATCCACCACCTTCATCGTCGCTGGGTCAAAATCCTGGAACTCCCTCCCTAACGGCACTGTGGGAGTACCTTCACCACACGGACTGCAGCGGTTCAAGGCGGCGGCTCACCACCACCATCTCGAGGGCAATTAGGGATGGGCAATAAATGCTGGCCTTGCCAGCAATGCCCAAATACCGTGAATGAATAAAAAAATATATATTACGTCTCACTTCCACTGGATATAGCCATGCAATATAATTGGAACTGTAATCACTTCCACATTTAGGACTGGATGCATGTGGGTTCCCAACCGAAATTATCCAATGACATGGCTGAGGTGCTGAACGGACGTCACGCATAGACTTTTACTTACACACTAAAAAGAAGCAATATCTTCTTCTCCTTCTTAGGCAGTCCCTCGGAACCAAGGATGACTTGCTTCCACATTAAAAATGAGTTCGCAGGTGACTGACGAGTCCAATGCGGGACCTACAGTCTCTGTCACAGGTGGGGCAGACGGTGGTTGAAGGGGCGGGTGGGTGGGGTGCTTGGGTTGACGTGTGCTCCTTGCGCTGCCTGCGCTTGCTCCCGGCGAAGAGACTCGGGGTGTTTGAGGTTGACACTCTAGTGCTGTACTAATGGAAGGCTGCATTATCAGAGGTGTGTATTGTTGCCGGGAATTGAATCAATGTGGAACAGCTTAAAAAGAAAACAGGCTTGTCTATGTTTCAAGATGATTTACTGCTTTTCAATGTATCCCAGCTTTGCTTACTTCAGCTATTTATATAAATTCGCCAGCAAATGGCCAACCAAGAAAAACACCCCAAATATGAAGAGAAAGGCAAGGCAAACAGAACAAACCAAATAAACAACACTCTGCACTGAATGAATGTGAAGTCAGATCGATTTTTTTTTTTTTTTTTTTTTTTTTTTTTTAAAATGGTGTTACAGGAAGACAATGGATTTGGTAATCGGAACGTATGAGACCAAAAAGTTTGAATGAGCTGCTCATCTAAGCCCATCTTGTGATTCACATTTTCCAAGCTAAGTGATTTGGAAGTTATAAAATGGAAATCTTTAAAGGAGAAGACGGCAGTTTTACAAAAATGCAACGACAATGAAAAACTTTGAAGAAGCAGACATTAGTTTTAGTGAATAACACAAATAAATTAATCATATTCTCAACACTGCCTAATTCAGATTAGGAAAACAAAACAACAACGTATTTATATAGCACCTTTAAGAACATAAGAACATAAGAAATAGGAGCAGGAGTAGGCCAATCGGCCCCTCGAGCCTGCTCCACCATTCAATAAGATCATGGCTGATCTGATCCTAACCTCAAATCTTCTATCACTCTGCATCCCCCCGAACCCATGTGATCTCCCGGGAGAGGCGAAAAACCAGATAAAGACCCAATGGCCAATTTGGGAGAAAAAAATCTGGGAAATTCCTCTCCGACCCATCTAGGCGATCGAAATTCTTCCAGGAGATCACGTAGTAAAACGCCCCAAGGCACTTCACAGGAGCATTATAAAACAAAATTTGACACCGAGCCACATAAGGAGATACTAGGGCAGATGACCAAAAGAGGTAGGTTTTAGGGAACATCTTAAAAAGAGGAAAAAGAGGTTGAGAAGCGGAGAGATTTAGGGAGAGAATTCCAGAGCTTAGAGCCTTGGCAGCTGAACTGAAAAGACATCTACAAACAATGCACTCAGTTTTAATACAAAGTTTAAAAGTTACTGCAAGTAGTAAAATCAATCAATTTCTGCAAAGTTCACAAGTCTCTCATGACCTGGGCTTGTGTTCTAATAAGTCTTTATGAGTTCTTGTAGCTGGTTTCAGTATCACAACCACTTTAATAGTGCAACTGCATGCTGGGAGAGCTTTTCTCAGCTGTCTATTGCTCAGTATCAGGGGAAATTACACATCTTGTCTAATGTGTTAATGTCACTTCAAAAAGAGATTATCCATGCCCTGATGAGACGTGCTGCAAATATATCACAGATGAATGGCAACACTGGTACTGCCCAACCCACTAGAGAGAAGAGGGCACAATGGCAGGTGGGGAGAAACAGGTGGCCACCCATCATGTCAGAGATGCTGTTCTATAGGTATCAATAATGCAATTTTTCAAATGTTTATGTCTTTGAACCCAATTTTGATTGACCGCTTTGCCTATTGTGAAGGATTCCATTTGGAACATCTTTTATTCCACTTTGGACTTGCAATGAAGGCATACAATTGTTGCACTGTGTCAAAGTTCTTTAGTGAATTGCCACTTCACCAGGCAGCTGAATAAGCTGGGGAAGTGGAAACACGGTTTTGATGTGTGTTCCAAGTTATGAGAATTATTAATGTTTAAATACATTTATTATTTTGAAACAGTTTTAATTATGTTGAGCAATCAAGTACCATTATAACAAGGTCTGCAGCAGTTCAAAAAGGCGGCCCTCTGCCACCTCAGTGCAAGTGGGAATGGACAATCAATCCTTCCTGAGAACAAATAAAAAATAGTATTTCCCTACTGTAATCTAGTGATTGCAGAGACCAAGAGTACAAGGCATCCCTACTATAACACAAAGTGTATTGTGCACCCACACATGCTAAATTATTAGATGCTATATGCACATGGTCAAGCTTTAGTTCATCGGAATGAAGAAGCAGTCCTTTGTGACAGGCACATGAAAATGTGTTGGAGCATGCTTGGAATTGTAACAACTGGTATGAATGGATAGTTCTCCCCATGGTGAATGTCATCCTTTTAATGGATTTCATACTCCCTTTTGCTGCAACACAATTTGTGGTACCTGTACCCAAGTTGGGAAGAAAATACTATCAAATTTAAAGTGTACAAATATATGCATAGCAATCTAATTGAATTAAATGTCAAACTGGTTCAGTCTTTCTCTCCCTTTCTCCTCTCTCTTGAAAAGAGCAACTCGTCATGGGGTACAGTTTTATGGGCACCAGAAGCGGTCTGATTCCTTGCACAGGTGTGCTTTTATTGCTGTAACAAAATTACCTGTCTGCTAATGAGTGAAGTACAGGCGCATGCATATCTTATGCAGGCAGGATACAGCATAGGGATCCTTCATTGGGACACTTCAGCTGTAGCTCCAAACCCCCCCCCCCCCACTTACACTTAATCTTGACGTGACAGGTTAAGCCCTTATGTTAAATGTGCCACTTCACTCAAGTTCTTTACACATACTACAATGAACCACATAAAAGCAACATATGCTTAAACATTCCCAATTAAAGAATCAGGTTACAACTGTGCTTGACCACCTCACTTCAATACTCCACACCCGGAGGAACAGCTGGTGAAAGTTCATTTTCAGCAGCACCGAGTCTTTCCCACCTGCTGAGTTAGTTATATGTGATTACCTTGATTAAAAAGGTTCTGCTTTTCCTTTTCTACTCAATATGTCTAATAAAGCAGCAAATCATACACTGTGTCTAGCGTACAATTGGATGAAATGGATTCCAAGTAATATAAAATTATATTTTTAAAAACAAGCTGCTTGCCATTAATCAGATCAGAATGTCCTTGGATTATTTGGCAATGTTTTGTAATTTAGTTCAAAGTTTAATATTTGGCCCACAGCAATTTTAAACCGTATTTATTTATGGGTCATTGTTTCGCACCAAATTCATTGTCTTATAGAACAATTTCCACATAAATCACACACCCAATTCCATGGGCGTTTACAAGCCAACTAAGCATTTGGAAAGAATTTGCCAAATTTGTCCATGACCACATTTGTTGTCCTTTAAACACAGCTGTGAAAAAAACTATAAAATTATATTTCAAAGCAGATAATAAGCGCACCAAATTCCTATCACATGCTCAGAATGTTATACAACAACTTTTGGGCAAGTTGTAGTCCAGTTTTCAGATTCATACACATCAAATGGTTTAAGGTCATTCCCAATCTAGGGAACCCACTTTTAGACTTCTTGGGCTAGATTTTCGGGGAGCTATCAGGCGGGGTTTCAGGCGTGTGGGGGGGGGGGGGGGGGGGAAATCCCGACTTTGGGGGTCCTGACACCATCCCGCCCAAAACCCCGCCCCACGTAAGTTTCGTGGGTGGCGGGTACCTGCCCTGTACTGGGACCCGCCGAAACCAGGCGGGAAGGGATTAGTGCCAATTAACTGCCTGTTAACAGGTAGTTAACAGGCAGTTTTTAGCCTAATCCCCATTTTGAGGGGTTTCTCCGATGGCTCCAAACCACGCCAGGTTAGAGCAGCGGGCCGTCGGGTTGAATGAGTTGGAGGGGTCGCGATGTCGGCGCTCAGGTGAGTGATGGGTGCATGAGTGTAAAGGTAAGTGTGTTTGGTGTGTCTAAAGTGTGTAAAGAACTTTTACTTACCTTAACAGCCTTTCTTCCTGTAGCCGTCGGGAGCGCAGCACTCAGCTGGAACTGAAAGGCTGCGATCTGTCAAAAGTGACAGCCTTCAGCTTTTAGTGCTGCTAGGATTTCTAAATGAGTCTGCGCAGAAGGACTCATCTTAGAACTCAGAGTGTCAGTGTTTGACAGCTTCAAACAGCTGTAAAACACTGATATTTCATCTGTCAGAAATCTTGACAGATGAAATTTCAGTCTGTGACATCACCTGTTGCCGGGTGGCCCTTAATTGGCCTGCTGAGCCCGCTGGGTGGGCTCAACAAGGTCAATTAAGGGAAAATCGCGCGGATTGGCCGGACGTCGAAGTAGGCGGGTCAGAAACCTGAAAGGGGAAGTCCCGCCTTCTTCCCGACAGGTTCGACAAAATCGACCCCCTCGTGTTCACTGGCCCGAATTTTGCAGTGGTAATGAAGGTGAACTGACCGTAACTTCAGGATTTAGTGCATGCGGAGATAAACGCGGAAATGCTGAAGTTGCGGTCAGTCAGTCACTGCTCCGCCACAGGCTGCGCGGTGGAATGTGCCACAACCAGCAATCAGTGAAATAAGTTGAACTGAAAAAAACTTGAGCTTTTCTGATTTAATTGCACTGTTAAAAACCCCATTAAAAGGTAAGCTTTGTGGGAACAGGTATAACTGGGGTTTTAACAGCGTATTGAAAACTGAACAACCATTCTAGCCCTGAAAAATGAATTTTATATTTGTGGGATGTCAAATTTCTACATTATGATAGAAAATTACTAGATTGTTAAAATATTTTTTAAAATGTAAAGTTTATGATATTTCAGCTTCTACCTTAACCCCGTGTGTATGTCCCAATCTATATTTCACTCACTGTAAAATTTTATAAAGTTCTACTAAAATGGTTCCAGGGATGAGGGAATACAGTTATGTGGATAGACGAGAGAAGCTGGGATTGTTCTCCTTGGAGCAGAGAAGGCCAAGAGGAGATTTGATAGAGGTGTTTAAAATCACAAAGGATTTAGATAGAGTAAATAAAGAGAAACTGTTTCCAATGGCTGATGGGTCGATAACGAAAGGGTAGAGATTTAAGGGGATTGGCAAAAGAACCAGAGGTGACATGAGGGGAAACTTTTTTTTATGCGACGAGTGGTTAGGATTTGGAATGCACTGCCTGATAGGGTGGTGGATACAGAGTCAATAGTAGCCTTCAAAACGGAATTGGAAATAATACCTGAAGGAGAGAAAATTGCAGGGATTATGGGGAAAGAGTGGGGGAGTGGGACTAACTAGATTGCTCTTAGAAGGAGCCAGCCCAGACTTGATGGATGCAATGGCCTCCTTCTGTGTTGTATTATTCTATGATTTTATAAGTGAATTGAATCAGTGCTTTTTATTTCCTGGTTTGCTGTCTGTCAGAATTCTTCAAGCTGTCTAAACAGCTTGATGACATCACTGCTGCATCGCACTGGGGATACCCTTTTGACAGCGCTACAATCAATTTAACGTTGAGAAAGCTTCATTTTCGCCACAGAGATCACAAGATCATTGTGGGCAGCTTTCATCGCGGTCAGCAGCAATCACCGTTGCTTCACTGCGGACCACAAATTCCGGGCCACTAAATGCACAAATCCCAATAAAGTTTCAGCAGACTCACAATTCATAAATATGCATATTTCTTAAATAACAACAGAAAATGCTGAAAAAGCTCAGCAGGCCAGGCAACATCCATGGAGAGAAATTAGAGTCGACGTTTCGGGTCTAACCCTTTTTCAAAACTGGAAAGGAAATGAAATAGATTGAAAGGTAGGGCTGGGAGAGAACAAAAGAAGTGACAAGACATTAAGAGGTATTCAAAACCAGACGAGATGGTGATAGGACTAGTGGAGACAAAAGACGGCTCAGATTAGGTGTGAAATGTTCTGGCAGAATGAGAGACAGCTGCCATGTGGGAGAGAGGGAAAAAAAGGAAAGGGGGGGGGAACCAAAACAAAGGGGTGGATAAAAAATATAAGTAAAAATATAATAGGGGTCGAGGTTATGATCTGAAATTGTTGAACTCGATATTGAGTCTGGAAGGCTGCAAAGTGCCTAATCGGAAGATGAGGTGCTGTTCCTCGAGCTTACGCTGAGCTTCCATGGAACAATGCAAGAGGCCAAGGACGGTGAGGTCCGAGTGGGAATGGAGCGGTGAATTAAAATGACAGGCGACCGGAAGCTCGGGGTCACCCTTATGGACTGAACGGAGGTGTTCCGCAAAGCGGTCACCCAATCTGCGTTTGGTCTCCCCAATTTCTTAACCAGTTTCTTAACTAGTTTCTGGCATGAACAAAAGGAACCACCATCTTTGCCCCACTTAAGTGCCGATCAAAACAATGCTTATAATTTGTCAGTTAAGCCCACCCACCTGATATAAACACAGCTCCCTAAATAAACACTTTTTAATGCATATAGCACTGGAGCACCCAATTTCTGGTATTGCTGGATAAGAAAATATCTTAAGGAAAATAAATAAAATCTGAAAAGACTTCAAAAAACACACGTATACATAGTTCCTTAAAGGCCAAGAATTACCACAAATGGTCACTTATTCACTTATATTGCTTACACATTTATTGAGAGACTGTGAAATCAAAGATACAAAATAATAAAGTGAAATAACATTTGTCATAGCAATTATTTTGATATGCTATGTGCAACCATTTAATGTTATGATGTAGGCTAATAAATCCTTTTATTCAAAAAAATCTGAATGTTACACTTTTTAAATAATTGGTAATACTTCAACTGTTGTGCACCCAATGGACACTTGTGCACCCTCATGGTGGATTAATATCGTTTAGATCCTCAATATCTGCAGCTTCAGGAGATGACGGCACGGAATATGCGGTCAGCCGCGAAGCAAAGGAGTTTGCTGCTGGCCCCAAAGTAGGCTCCGCACAAGGATCTCACAAATTATTGTATCGAGAACTTTGGGTTTTCCGACCTTCAATTCAATTCAACGGACTATAGTGGGATCCCCTTGTTTGAACTGGTGTGACATCAACAGGCTGTCTAAGCAGCCAATCAAAAGGTAGAATTCTCAGACAGCAAACAAGGAATGAGTAAGCTCTTAAAATTTTAACTTTTGAAAATAGTTAGAGAGAGCAAAAGAAAGATTGGGGCTCTCACATGGGGGGAAAGGCAGATCTGAAATAAAGATGGACAAACAAACAATTAAATCCTGGGGTGGCTATTTTCCAAGGATAAAAGGTATTTGATCAAGTGAAGGAAAAGAAAAGATGGGGGAACGAAGTAAAACACAATAAAGTTATAAATGTTCTTTGGTAGGAATCCAAGCCAAACTGAATGGGATAAGAAAAAAAGCTTCTCCTTCTCTGATGGCTCTTAAACAAAATTATCTTTAGGCAAACTCAACCTAGCTCTTAATGGACAAAATCTCACCACACAAAATTGCTGACAGTTTGGCACTAATGCAATAACACTAATTGGCTCTTTCCCCCCCAAGATAGTCCATAATGATAGCTGGTGAAAAAATTAAAATGCTGCACGAATGCATTAGAGTCAGTTTATCGGAGGTTGAAGTTAAGGCATATTGTTTGGGCAGAGTACGCTGCATGTAATCCTACACCTGATCTGAAAGCACTTAATACCAACATGGTACCAAAAATGGAGAATTGTTCCCTTCAACAACACTGACATCTTTTATTCACAAACACCAAAAGAAAAAGATGCACACCAAATCATAACCATATATTACACATTACTAGGCTATTCTTTATGCAAAAAGCTTTAACATTTTTTATTTAACATTTTATTAAATGCAGTGTTGGGTAATGAACTATCAATATTCAAACTAAAATGCAGTATTAATGAAAATGTGTACAGTTAACAATAAGTAGAAAAATATCAACTTGCTGAACACAATATAGCATTTTTGGTCCCAATGTAATCTTACCCATGACTACAGAAAGACTGCAATTTCTTTTAGAAACCATTGTATTTTATATAATTTTTAATCATTTCCACAGTGAGTAATGTCACACCAAATCATATGCAAATAGTGTTACTTGATAAGACCACCATTTTGAGTGACTAGCCAGAAGTCTTGAAAGGGTTTTGCATCAAAATTTCTTTTAAGCACGGGAAAATCGGAAGGCTCTTGCCCCTTTAGGAACAAGAACTTTTCATTTCCAATTCTTAGGAGGAGTAGGGTAGCATAGTTGTTATTTTATTGGAATAGCAAGACAGATGCCTGGACTAATAATCCAGAGAACGCAGAGTTCAAATCCCACCATAGCAGTTGAGAGTTTGAATTCAGTTCTCAAAAACTGGTTTCAAAAAGAGTGACCATCAAGCTGTAGGAATGTTGTAAAAACCCAATTGGTTCATTAATGTCCCTTAGCGAATTAAATCTGCTATCCTTAATCAGTCTGGCCTATATGTGACTCAGGTCCCACACCAACATGGTTTACTCTTAACTGCCCTCTCAAGTGGCCTAGCAATATACGCCAGTGACACCCACATCCCAAGAATGAATGAAAAATGCATACATGGTATTGACACAGCAGTTAATATTAGTTTTCTTGCAGCAATCTTCTACAATACCATTCTCCTACTACATTATACTGCTAACTACAAAAAGATACAAGCACAAAACCTTGTCACGCTAAAAACAGTAAATAGTTCAGTTTTTCACAACCCAAGTATAAAACTGGACTCATTGTGTTAATAAATGGCACTTAAACAAATTTTTGCTACATTGCAAATAAAGTTAGCAACAAGGCCACCCAAAAGAAACAGTCAATACTACAGGCTGGATGCTCAGGAAGGGTTACACCCATGACCTTTTCAAAAATGATTTAGCTTTCACCATGGTGGGAGGATTACACATCAGACTGTGTTATCAAAGAATTAAAATGTAAGAAATGCCAATGACTGCTCCACAGGGTGTGGATGTTCAGAACAAAGGTCAGCCCTGAAAGTGTCTACTCTGGTGATTTGTATCTTACGTAGCTTTTGTGTGCTTTCCCATTCTCAACCTAGTCTGCATGAATCAACGAGTTAAAAATTCCCTGGTCTCAACTACACCCACTCACTGCCTATAACAGCATCTTTCCGCTAACTCAGGCAAGGTGCATATCCATATGCATCAGTTTGCATTGCACGCATACAATCAATCCCAATCCTTCACCAATAAGATACAGCAACTCTACAGTGACATAGTCTGAGCTGTTGTCATGGTGATGCAAGATCTGCATTGGCAGTCTTTTTTCTCTCTCTGATTATGGCAGCTAAACTCATATTATGGTATGACGACAACACTTGATCAGGAATAAGCCTACTGGTAAATCATATTGGGAGATGTTAGTTAGCGCAATTGCCCTGACCATGCTGTCCTATGGAATGACACGATAGATTTTTCTGCTCAAAATTTCCCATCAAGCAAATTTATTGTGCAGCCGAGACCATCAAGGTGAGCAGTTCAGAAACAATCAGAATTTTCTCCATTCAAGGAGAAAGGAAAGTAGTCTCATTACCCATGGTTTATCCACGTAAAGACAGCATTTTACACTGAAAACAGGTCTGCAAAACAGGTGGATGCATAAGCAATTTAAAAGTATAGAAAACTCTATTATCTGGCACCAACGGGACTGCCGTGATGCCGGTTTATCAAAAAGTCCGGATTACAGAGAGGTATAGTTTAAAAGGCACGAGAGCTCCGTACACAGCAACAAATCCAGGCTTCCTTGTTGCTTAGCAACATGTGCAGGAACTCCAGCCACAGACCAAGCGTCCCTGTTGCTTAGCAACAAGTGCACGAACCCCAGTTACACAGCCACAGATCCAGGAACTGCCACTAATATGAAGTAAAACTTACCTGAACCTACTCCTGAATTTTGCCGGTTAACAGAGATTTCCGGTTATTTAGGTGCCGGTTAAGAGTTTCCTGTATATGAAAAATGGCAATACTCTTGCAGTTACTAGCAACCAAATCAAGAGCAGTTATTGGAAAAGGTCCGAGAACAGTTTGTCCATCAGCCCACTCAGATGAAAGGGGTGTGGTGCAAGAAAGCAGCATTCAGATTATATATGTAAATATACATGAGGAGTTCTCAAATTCTCAAGCCACCTGCCAGTTAGAGGATCCAATGTTTAAATGGTAAGCTTAGCTCATACTTGGAACGGTCACTAGGCTGTAAGCACCCATGATACTAACCCATGATTAAACTGGTGGCACAAATGACTAATTTGAGTGATTTTTTAAAAAAATAGCTATTTTAATTGTCATGTGAATTTGAAAGTTCAGGTAAATAGAAGCAATAACAGCATGATGCCCCAACAGTAATTTGTCATTCATACAAGAATAATTAAGAAATTGGAAAATATGAACAACAGAAGTTAGCCACATGATATACGACTAATGCATCATGAGATGAGAAGTGTGGAACTGCAGTGTAATTTTCACATTGAATTAATTCTACTGTCTGGATTCTAACCAAAGGCTTTGATGGGGCAGACGGTCAGATCAGTCTTTCACCCCTTAATCCAAGTCAGAAATGGCACACTTCATTCATAATGAAGATAGTTGACTTACATATTTCTGCAACTTTGTTATTTCTATAAATGTATAATAAATACTGCACACTACCTATAATACTGTTCTGTTGTTTATAGGAGGGAGAAATCTTTGTAATTTTACAGCTTTTGACAAGCTTATGAATGAATCCCAAGAGCAATTCCCTGATTCTTTTTTGAAGGTTTCAATATATATGCACTGCTAAAGGTAAATTTTACTCCAGTAACCTAGTTTATAATCTATATATACCTAGGCTTAAAAAAGTCTTGCATTTAGTATGGCAGATGGCACTGTTACAGAAACGATCTTTAAAAAAAAAAGGGGGGAAAGGTCATCATTGACCTGGAGCCTGAAAATTTCAAGCAATTATCAAACTACAAAGTGACTTGTGTTTACCCTAATGATTAGGCATTGGAGTCTCTTAAAAGGGACACAGCTCCACCTCAGCAGAATAATAAATTGTACACTACATGGTCTTAACACTCTTGCCCTTAGGAGTGTATCCTCTGCCATACTGTGAGTAATACCATGGGAGATCCACGCGAAACACAGAATTAGAAGACCATTGCAATTCATCTGGCTAGTCTAAATGCCCAGGAAATATTATAACAACTTGCATTTACTGTATATAGCGCCTTTAATGTAGTAAAACATCCTAATGCATTTCACAGGAGCATTATCAAACAAAATTTGACACCAAGCCACATAAGGAGATATTAGGACAGATGGTCAAAGAGGTAGGTTTTAAGGAGCATCTTAAAGGAGCAGAGGGAAGTGGAGAGACGCAGAAGTTTAGGGAGGGAATTCCAGAGTTTAGGGCCTAGGCAGCGGAAAGCAGGGCTGCCAATAGTGGAGTGATTAAAATAGGGGATGCTCAAGTATCCCAAAGTACCTTGGATACCCCTCATATCAATTTTTCTGCAGGTACTGATCCAACTCTCGAATTGGCTGATACAATCAACTCCCACTCCCTTTGCAGTCCATTCCACACAGTCACCACCATGTGTAAAGCAGCTAAATCTGTCCTTTAACCTTGCCTCTTAAGTTTAAACCTGGTTGTAGAATCTGTAACTATGTTAAATATATTGACGTTTATATCCTTTAAGATTGTGAATACTTCTTATAAGATCACCCCTTCTCTTCTCTAGTGGAAGCATTCCCAGCTTCTGCAACTTCTCCTCAGCTCGGGTGCCTAATCCCAGCTATCAATTTAGTTACCTTCACTACATCCTGGCCAATGCCTGGATGTTTTTCTCATTATAGTGACCAGAACTGCACACAACACTCCAGGTGGGGGTGGACCAGCACTCTGTAGAAATTCAGCATCACTTCCTGAGATTTGTGCTCTACTCATCCAGTGAAAGAATGAATAAACAAGCTTGCAATTGTATAGTGCTTTTCATGTCTTCTGGACATCCAAAGTGTTTCACAGCCAAGGAATTATTTTTGAAGTGTAGTCACTGCTATTATTTAGCCAAACTGGACAACTTGCACAAGCAAGGTCCCACAAACTGCAATGGGATTAATGTTTTGGTGTCAATGTTTGAGGGATGAATGTGGGCCAGTATACCGGGAGAGTTCCCGGCTCTTCTTTGAAAATGTATCGTGCAATCTTTTACATCCACCTGAATAGGTAGGCAGGGCCTCAGTTTAACGTCTCAGCCGAAAGATAGCACCTCTGACAACAAAACAATCTCTCAACATTGCATTGAAGTGTCAGCCAAGATCCCATTTGCTCTGTATACCTGTTGCCACACACTGTGCTATCTATGGCTTCAGCAATCTGTCCACCACCCGTATCGTGTCATGTCCAACAGAATATCATTTTGCTAATAGCCACTGTATATTGTCCTTTCACAGGCTTGTGACTCTGTACTTGTCTACATTAAATGACGTGTCACTCATCAGCCCAGCTCCCCAATTTATCTAGGTTTTTCCGTTCAGTAGTCCATCCCAATTTAGTATCATCTGCAAACTTAGAACGTTGTTTCTATCCCCACTTCCAAATCATTTAAAATACATTATAAACAGAAATGGCCCCAATCATTGTTCCCTGCAGCATCCACTCGTTATCGCCTTCAAATGATAAAATCCACCTTTCTGTTAGATAGTTTTCATTCCCTTTCAGAAGCACTCCACCTACACCATGCCTTCCAATTTTTTGGAAGAATCTCCTATTTGGCACTCTCTCAAAGGCTTTGTTGAATTTTTTTTTTAAACCATGTACGGAGGAGTTCTTCCTGTCCACAAGGTTTTATATCACCTCAAAAAGGAACTCCAAAAGATTTACCAAGCATGATCATCCTCCCATAAAGCCATCGCGAGTCCCTCTTATGGTTCTATATTTTTCTAGGTGGTTCACCATCCTCTCCATCAGGACCACTCCAGTACTTTCCTGACAATGGATGGCAAGCTAATCAGCCTGTAGTTCCTGGGTTATCTCTTGACACCAATCTATAAAAGGGGCAAAGTTCCCTTTTCTCGCCAAACCTCAGGTACAGTTTCCATGTCCAAGGATTCCTTTGTGACGTACCGATCACAGAAAGGACACAATCCGCTTTTCGGTCCGTAGACTATAAATCAGGCGTCATGCCTTTAAGAAGGATCACACCTTTAAGAAACTCGATCTGCAACATAGTTAAGCCCAGAGCGGGGGAGGAGCAGTCGAAGCTGTGGACTGATGAAAAGCAGTCGGACTTGGTGTAGGCTCTGATGCCATTTTTGTGTTCAACATGTGGTCTCAACAATTAAACCTTTTCTGTTGAACCTCTCCGAGTTCAGTATATTTTGTTAGGAGTACGTAGACTCCTACACCTTAAAGATGCCCACTAAAACATATATTTAACAAATCTAAAACAATCTAAAAGAAAGCCAGTCATTCCATGATGAGCATTTCTGATTTGGAGCCAGCAATTTACAATCAGTTACAACTGCCTTGTGATTGAACCCAAGAGTTTACAAGCAACTGCAATTACTGTACCTGGATTTGCCCAAACCAGCAGTGAGTGATTAAAGGGACAGGCCAGAACAGTAGCTAAGCATCACAAATGTGTTCCTAACCCAGACTACTATTGAGTTTTATACAAATTTACAGACCAGATAAGAAGGGCGCTCTTTGATCAATCATTGAAATGCAGGACAAAACTGCTGCAGTTCACACATTCTGTCTCTGATTTAATTTACAGGTGTAACTTTTTTTATCCATTCCAGTAGACTTCAAATCATCCAAAATAATGAGAACACAATGTGATAACATGCTGATTACATGCAACATGACTAGACTTAGATACAGCTTTCCATTTACCATACATTTATATTCAAGCAAGCCTTCTTTTTTTTTTGCATAAGGAGTTCAGATAATAGAAGTCGACTTATCCAATATTCCATTCCTTTATCAGTACTGCAAGTTCAAGATCAAAAGCATAATTTTTTTTCCAAACTTATTTATAAATTAAAATACTGTACAATTATGCACACTCCAATTCTACTTACAATCATGTAGGAGATGAAGAAACAACAACAGCTTACATTTATATAATGCCTTTAACGTAGTAAAATATCCCAAGACACTTCACAGGCACGTTATCAAACAAAATTTAACAAAGCCACATAAGGAAACATTAGGGCACAGGAGAGGTAGGTTTTAAGGACCATCTTAGAAGGAGGAAAGAGAGGTGGAGAGGTTTAGGGAGGGTATTCCAGAGCTTAGGGCCTTGGCAGCTGAAGGCACGGCACCAATGGTGGAGCAATTAAAATCAGGGATGCTCAAGAGGCCAAAATTGGAGGAGCACAGATATCTCGGAGGGTTGCAGGCAACGTTTCCCCCTAATTTTTTTTGGGTGCGCACTCTCTTTAACGGGCTTCGCGGACCATTCAAAATTTCGTGCATTCATGAAATCTCGCATTAGAAAGCTGGTGAACAGCTTGCGCGGGGACCTCCAGACAGCTGCACGGCCGCGCAGCTTAGTGGGAACGTTGGTTGTAGGGCTGGAGGAGATTACAGAGTTAGGGAAGGACGATGCCATGGAGGGATTTGAAAACAAGGATCAGAGTTTTTTAAAAATCGAGGTGTTGCTTAACCGGGAGGTCAATGTGGGTCAGCGAGCACAGGGGCAATGTGTGAACAGGACTTGGTGCAAGTTAGGATGCGGGCAACAGAGTTTTGGTTGATCTCAAGTTTACAGAGGGTAGAACGTGGGAGACCAGCCCAGGAGTGCGTTGGAATAGTCAAGTCTAGAGGTAACAAAGGCACAGATGAGTGTTTCACCAGCAGATGAATAATAAGAAATTTAATTAATTATATAGAATGGAGCAGGTGATGTGTTACTGTTGCGAGATGTGGGAGCCGGTGGTCCCCATTGAGGCTCACGGTGATTACATCTGCAACAAGTGTTTGCTGCTAGAGGAACTCAAGTTCCATGTTATGGAGCTTGAGACCGAGCTTCAGACACTGCGACACATCAGGGAGGGGGAGAAGTTCCTGGACTCTATGTTTCAGGAGATGGTCACACCTATGAAGTTAATTACTGCAGATGTAGTCCGTGGTCAGGGACAGGACGGTGTGACTACGAGTGAGGAAGGTACAGGGATCCAGGATGTAGCGTTGAAGGAGACGCAGCCCTTGTTCTTGTCCAGCAGGATCGAGGTTCTTACTCCCTGTGAGGGCGGGAGCGGGGACTGCAGGGAGGATGAGCAACCTGGCCACAGCACCGTGGTACAGGGGGCCATTCAAGTGGAGGGAGTAAAAAAGAAATGTTGTAGTGGTAGGGGATAGTATCATGAGGGGAATAGATAGGGTTCTCTGCAGTGAAGAGCGGGAGTCCCGAAGGCTGTGTTGCCTGCCCGGTGCGAGGGTTAAGGACATCCCTTCTGGGCTGGAAAGAAACTTGGAGTGGGAGGGGGAGGATCCAGTTGTTGTGGTCCATGTTGGTACAAACGACGTAGATAGGACAAGGAAGACGGTTCTGTTAAAGGAGTATGAGCAGCTAGGGGTCAAATTAAAAAACAGAACCTCAAGGGTAATAATCTCTGGGTTATTACCTGAGCCACAAGCAAATATGGCTAGGATAAATAAAATTAAAAAGAGTTAAATGCGTGGCTCAAAGACTGGTGTGGGAGAAATGGGTTTTGCTTCTTGGGACACTGGCACCAATACTGGGACAGGAGGGAGCTGTTCCGTTGGGACGGACTCCACTTGGCCAGTGCTGGGACTAGAGTCCTGGCGAATCATAAAACTAGGGCTGTAGAGAGGGCTTTAAACTAATTAGTGGGGGGGAGGTTTCTAGAGAGCAAATAATAGCAATGACAACAGAGAAGGTCATAGACTTAGGTAGCAGTGGGGGAATTAAAAAACAGAATGTGTCAGGAAGGGACAGAAGGTATGGAGCAAAAAGTAAAGTACTAAAAAGGGAAAAAACAGGAACTAAGTGTTACAAAACATATTTGAAAGTTCTTTATCTGAATGCACGTAGCATTCGTAACAAAATGAATGAGTTAACGGCAAAAATAACGACATATGGGTACGATCTTGTGGCCATTACAGAAACATGGCTGCAGGGTGACCATGACTGGGAATTAAACATACCAGGTTATTTAACAATCAGGAAGGACAGGCAGGAAGGGAGAGGAGGTGGGGTGGCTATGTTAATAAAGGAAGGAATCACTATAATACAGAGAAATGATATTGGGTCAAAGGAGCAGGATAGTGAAACAGTTTGGGTGGAGATAAGGAATAATAAGGGGAAAAAAACACTAGTGGGTGTAGTCTATAGGCCTCCGAACAGTTGCAACTCTGTTGGACGGAGTATTAATCAGGAAATAGTTGAGGCTTGTAATAAGGGAACAGCTATAATTATGGGGGATTTTAATTATCATATTAACTGGACACATCAAATTGGGCAGAGCAGCCTTGAGGATGAGTTCATTGAGTGTATTAGGGATGGGTTTCTTGAGCAGCATATAACTGAACTGACCAGGGGGCAAGCAACCTTAGATTTGGTCCTGTGTAATGAGACAGGATTAATTAAAAATGTCCCAGTAAAGGATCCCCTTGGAATGAGTGACCATAACATGGTTGAGTTCCATATTCAATTAGAGGGTGAGAAGGTTGGATCTCAAACAAGCGTGCTGAGCTTGAATAAAGGAGACTATGAAGGTATGAGAGCGGAATTGATTAGAGTGGACTGGGAAAATAGATTAAAGGGTAAGACGGTACATGATCAGTGGTGTACATTTAAGGAGTTATTTTACAACTTCCAAAAAATATATATTCCACTGAGGAAAAAAGGGTGTAAAAGAAAAGATAGCCATCTGTGGCTAAGTAAAGTAATTAAGGATAGTATCCGACTAAAAACAAGGGCATATAAGGTAGCCAAATCTAGTGGGAGGATGGAAGATTGGGAAGTATTTAAAAGACAGCAAAAAATAACTAAAAGATTGATTAAGAAAGGGAAGATAGATTATGAAAGTAAATTAGCAAAAAATATAAAAACAGACAGTAAAAGTTTCTATAGTTATATAAAAAGAAAAAAGGTGGCTAAAGTAAATGTTGGTCCCTTAGAGGATGAGACTGGGAAATTAATGGTGGGAAACATGGAGATGGCAAAAACACTGAACAATTATTTTGTATCAGTCTTTACAGTAGAGGACACTAAGAATATCCCAACACTGGACAAACAGGGGGCTCTGGGGGGGGGGGGGGGGGGGGGGAGGAACTAAATACGATTAAAATCACTAAGGAAGTGGTACTTGGTAAAATAATGGGACTCAAGGCGGATAAATCCCCTGGACCTGATGGCTTGCATCCTAGGGTCTGGAGGGAAGTAGCGGTAGGGATTGTGGATGCATTGGTAATAATTTTCCAAAACTCCCTGGACTCAGCAAAGGTCCCGGCAGATTGGAAAACTGCTAATGTAACACCCTTATTTAAAAAGGGTAGTAGGCAGAAGGCTGGAAACTATAGACCTGTTAGCCTAACATCTGTGGTTGGTAAAATGTTAGAGTCCATTATTAAGGAGACAGTAACGGGACATTTGGATAAACATAATTTAATAGGACAAACTCAGCATGGTTTCATGAAGGGGAAGTCATGTTTGACAAATTTGCTGGAGTTTTTTGAGGAAGTAACATACAGGGTGGATAAAGGGGAACCAGTGGACGTAGTGTATTTAGACTTCCAAAAGGCATTTGACAAGGTGCCACACAAAAGATTATTGCTCAAGATAAAAAAATCACGGGATTGGGGGTAATATTCTGGCGTGGGTGGAGGATTGGCTCTCTAACAGAAAGCAGAGAGTTGGGATAAATGGTTCTTTCTCAGATTGGCAACCAGTAACTAGTGGTGTTCCGCAGGGGTCAGTGCTGGGTCCCCAACTCTTTACAATCTATATTAACGATTTGGAGGAGGGGACCGAGTGTAACATATCAAAGTTTGCAGATGATACAAAGATGGGATGGAAAGTAGTGAGTGAGGAGGACATAAAAAACCTGCAAAGGGACATAGACAGGCTAAGTAAGTGGGCAGAGATTTGGCAGATGGAATACAATACTGGAAAGTGTGAGGTTATGCACTTTGGCAGGAAAAATCATAGAGCAAGTTATTATCTTAATGGCAAGAAACTGGGAAGTACTGTAGTACAAAGGGATCTGGGGGTCCTGGTGCACGAAACTCAAAAAGTTAGTATGCAGGTGCAGCAAGTGATCAAGAAGGCCAATGGAATGTTGGCTTTTATTGCTAGGGGGATGGAATATAAAAACAGGGAGGTATTGCTGCAGTTGTACAAGGTATTGGTGAGACCGCACCTGGAATACTGCATACAGTTTTGGTGTCCATACTTAAGAAAAGACATACTTGCTCTCGAGTCAGTACAAAGAAGGTTCACTCGGTTAATCCCGGGGATGAGGGGGTGGTCATATGAGGAGAGGTTGAGTAGATTGGGACTCTACTCATTGGAGTTCAGAAGAATGAGAGGCGATCTTATTGAAACATATAAGATTGTGAAGGGGCTTGATCGGGTGGATGCGGTGAGGATGTTCCCAATGATGGGTGAAACTAGAACTAGGGGGCATAATCTTAAAATAAGGGGCTGCTCTTTCAAAACTGAGATGAGGAGAAACTTCTTCACTCAGAGGGTGGTAGGTTTGTGGAATTTGCTGCCCCAGAAAGCTGTGGAAGTTACATCATTAAATAAATTTAAAACAGAAATAGATAGTTTCTTAGAAGTAAAGGGAATTAAGGGTTACGGGGAGCGGGCAGGAAATTGGACATGAGTCTAGGTTCGGAATGGTCATGGCCCTGTGGGTAGTGGAGTGGGCCCAGGGGCCGTGTAGCCTGGTTCTGCTCCTACTGTGTTCTAATTCTGTGTTAGATTTCAGGAGATGGTTTTATTCCTGTTCCTGGCTGGGGTGGAGATCGCCTTTACAGAAGGTAAGTACTGTAGAAAATATAGGGACAGAGTGATCTCCTGGAAGAATTTCGATCGCCTAGATGGGTCGGAGAGGAATTGCCCAGATTTTTTTCTCCCAAATTGGCCATTGGGTCTTTATCTGGTTTTTCGCCTCTCCCGGGAGATCACATGGGTTCGGGTGGATGCAGAGTGATAGAAGATTTGAGGTTAGGATCAGATCAGCCATGATCTTATTGGGTGGTGGCGCAGGCTCGAGGGGCCGATTGGCCGACTCCTGCTCCTATTTCTTATGTTCTTATGAGCTGAGGTAGGGGTGGATTCGGGCAATGTTACAGAGGTGGAAATAGGCTGTCTTAATGCTGAAAGAAAGCTGTGCATAGTTTGGATGCTAAAATTGTATGAGAGATACATACATTCTTACTATGAACATGGACTGAGGTACCTGCCTTCATTAGGACTCTATGAAGTGCCCCAATGTCCAACTTTGGCATAATATTTCACCAAGACTGCAGCAACATCCACAATCCAAGAAAAGCAATCTTAACTATACAATAGCAAAATACTGCAGATGCTGGAAATCCAAAATAACAACCTGAAACATTAACTCGGTTTCTCTCTCCACGGATGCTGCCTGGTCTGCTGAGTTTTTACAGCATTTTCTGTTGTTATTTCAATCTTAACTACACTTGGTTACTTCATTCTCCAAACAGGCAGCTAGTGGGCCCCAGGTTCTAAAGCTGCCAAGACTTCCTCTTGCCAATGCGTCATCTCCTTAGATTAGCCAAAGAACTGTAGGGCTTTCTCACTTTACAAAACAAAAACTCTTACTTTTACAGAAAATTTGATAATTAGTAAACCTAGTGATGTCTATTGAAACAACAAAAAAGTTACTAAATTTATAGTATTCCGTCAATCACAAAATCTATGCTGGAGCCTCTTTGGGTGTATCCGGCACCACAGAATTATCTGAAAGAACAGGGCTTGATTAGAGAGACCTTGCATAGGTTCAGAAAACTTAGGTTCTGTCTGATCAATTTAATGGATTATAGGTCTGTGGTTAAGGATGAAGTAATGGATATTATCTACCCTGATTTCACAAAGGCATTTAACACGGTCTCACATTACAGACTGATCCATGCCCATGGGATAAGGCAAAATATTAGGTTAAGTTGATGTGTGACTGAAAGGTAGTCAACAAAGCACGGTGATGCACAAGAAACATGGAAACCAGCTGCTAATGGAGTCCCACAGGGGTTGGTGACTGTGCATCTTTTTATAATATTTATAAATGACTTAGAAGGACAGTATACTGTCCAAGGTGTCCAAATCTACAGATGACACTAAATTGGGTGCAGTGGACAATAATGCTAACCATTGGTGTGGATTTATAGATTAGAAACTGAACTGAAATAACAACATTCAAGCAGCTATACATAGTTTTAAGATGTTCTTTGCACTTTTGCTTGCCATTGTTTTCAAACTATTGGTTCAGCGTTTGTTGGCGGTGCAGAAAGCAAATAAAATGTTGGGATATATAGTTAGGAACGTGACATACGTTTCGGGGGATACAGTTGTATGGTGTTCAATTTAGGACTCTGTATTGCATGAATGACGTATAATTATTGGAGGGAATCCTGGAGAGGGTTACAAGGGTGATTACTGAAGAGGACAGAGATAGAAGGAAAGATTTATTTTCCTGGGATCTTAACTTCTGGAGAAATGGAAGAATTTTTCATAGATATGGGAGAATTTGGATCCAGCGAAGTACTTTTGTCGGGCACAGGACTTGACCAGGGTGGGGAGTGTAGGAGGTCATAGTTTAAAGTTAAGGGTATCAAGGACATTAGGTAACATTTTGTTCTATTAAGAGGGTGATTGGCTGTTAATTCCCAAACTGCAGTGAGGAAACGGATGGGTGGTTGGAATGTGTAGGCTACATTGACCAATGGTCTTCTGCTGATAAAGGTTACTACATAAAAAAAAGTATAAAACCTCTGTCTGGGTATCTAGTCTAATCAGTAGAGTTTTACCATCATTTTATAGATTAAAACTTAGACATTAGCCAGAGAATATTAAACAGAATCCTATGCAATTACAGTAAATTTTATTGATTGGATGATGTGTTACATCAGTCTTGCTCCTCCTCTCCTGAAGGTGGTAGTCCACTCTGGAGTGTGATCCCAATTGAAGCCGCTGTCCTCTAGTGCAGGAGTCACGGGGTGGGTACACAAGGAGGACCAGTTGACCGAAGAGAGCCACCAATGCAACCTCACATGCCCAGTGGAGGTGCATCAAAAGCCTGAATTTCTAATCAGGTACAGTGCTATGCACCAGAAGCAAGTCTGACTGCTCCAAATTCCACTTTTAGAAATCAACAGCAACTCAAGCGCTGTGCTGAAATTGCTCTATGAGAACCTGCTTCGGCGTACTTTTTCTTTAAATATAAACTTAATATGCTCAGTTTCTTTAAAATTTAAAGACATTTGAACTGGAAAAAAAAACGAGATCCCACCTCCAAGCTGCCACGTTCCCGGCCACCATATTAAATGGTGGTGCTTCAGGCCCTGGATGAGGATCCCGCTAAAAGCATCGGCGCCGCAATGTAATTTAAAGGTTCACGCAGGGGGGAGAGCCAGCAGCAGCAACATGGTGGGAGGATCAGACTGGCTGAAAGAGGCCCAGGTAAGTTTTAAAACTTTCCCTCCCTTTGATCGCCTTGTGGGTCAGGTAGAGTCGGAATCCTTGGGCCTCCCCAGAGTCAGCATCCCCCGCACCCCCCAGCCGATCTTCGGGAAATCCTGAGAAACGGAAACCCCAGCCTCCCCATCCCACCACGATGCAACGGAATTCCCTCCACCCACTGACTGCCGGGGACCGTTCCCACAGTTCCCTGGCTGCGTCCAAATTCCTGTTCCCGCCCACTGGCCAGGTAGTTAGAAAGTTTTATTTAAATGAGGCCCTGCCATTAAGACCTGCAGGGCCTCCACATACCCAACTTGGCCAAGTGCGCAGCCCACTACTGGGCTCGTACACACTCTTCCCGCCACCCCCATTAAAATTGAGGCCTTGGGGTTCGATAATTGTGAAGAACTAGCCTTTTTTTGAAGTGTAAAGTTAAGAATGTTGATCCCAAGGAAGGAAGTAGTAGAGCTGGGCAAAAGAAAAATAGGAAGTACAATCCTTCCTACTTGGACTTGGGACTCGCATTTATTGGTTCCTGCAAAAATCGTCGACCACAATGTGTTGTTTGTGCTGAAGTTCTTGCTCAGGATAGCCTGAAACCAAGCAAACTAAAACACCACTTGGAGACCAAACATCCTGCCCTCAAACAGAAACCACAAATTTTTTTCAAACGAAAGCTCTTTCGACCAAAAGGACAGATGAAGGTAATCGAAGTTCGATGGCTGTCTCGTAGTAAAGTTTTGGCAAGAATCTGCACTCAGGGAGGAGTGCTGCATGTTTTTGATTGACTCTGAATCACGACTTCATCATCATTTCTTCAACCAGCGCTTTCTGGTTTTGCTGGGCTATTTGGCGGACATATTTGACGAGCTCAATGAACTTAACCTTTCTTTACCGGGGAACAGCGAGGACAACTGCAGCATTCCCTGACCAACAGGCTAGTCCTGTACAACAGGATCTTCCAATTCTGTAGCTCAATGCAGCACTGCACAAAACATTCACCCAATGAGCCAGTGAGGTACCAACAGACTAGATGGATGCATATTTGCCATAAATAGTTCACTGTTAAATTATCTGAATATTTGCAGTTTGCCCATTGCATCATACTGTGAAAATTGACCAGCGCATCAGATTAGGTACTGAAAATAATCGAAAAGGCTAATGGAATGCTGCCCTTTATATCTAGAGGACTAGAATACAAGGGGGTAGAAGTTATGTTGCAGCTATACAAAACCCTGGTTAGACCACACCTGGAGCAGTTCTGGGCACCACACCTTAGGAAGGATATATTGGCCTTGGAGGGAGTGTAGCGTAGGTTTAACAGAATGATAACCAAACTCCAAGGGTTAAATTATGAGGCGAGATTGCACAAACTGGGGTTGTATTCCCTGGAATCTAGAAGGTTAACGGGTGATTTGATTGAAATGTTCAAGATATTAAAGGGAACAGATAGGGTAGGTGGAGAGAAACTATTTCCGCTGGTTGGGGAGTCTAGGACTCGGGGGGGTGGGCATAGTCTAAAAATTAGAGCCAGACTGTTCAGCAGTGAAATTAGGAAACACTTGTACACACAAAGGGTGGTATAAGTTTGAAACTCTCTTCTGTAAATGGCAATTAATGCTAGATCAATTGTTAATTTTAAATCGGAGATCGATAGATTTTTGTTAACCAAAGATATTAAGGGATATCGGGCAAAGTTGAGTTAATGGAGTTAGGTCACAGATCAGCCATGAACGGCAGAACAGGCTCAAGGGGCTAAATGGCCTACTGCTATTCCTATGTTCCTAAATTAGGTATGGCTAAAAGGAGATTTAACAGATTTTTTTTAAATTATGAAGGGTCTTGATATGGTGTTTAAGGAAAACTTATTTTCTTTTGTAGCGAGTCAGTTGTCACCAAGAGTTCTTTGATGAATTAACAGAGGGTTGATGAAGGTAGTGCAGCAGATGTTATATATATGGACTATCAAAAGGCTTTTGATAAAGTATCACGTAACAGACTTACTCGGAAAATAGAAGCGCATGGGATGAAAGGGACGGTGGTAACTTGGGTATGTAATTGGCTAAGGGAAAGGAGGCAGAGAGTAGTGGTTAACGGATGTTTTTATGACTGGAGAGAAGTATGCCGAGGGGTTCCCCAGGGGTCGGTATTAGGACCATTGCTTTTCTTGTTATATATAAATGACCTGGACTTGGGTATTGGAGAGGTAGTACAATCTAAAATGGTACGATTTTGAGGGGGGTGCAAGAGCAGAGGAACCTGGGGGGTGCACAATCACAAATCTTTGATGGTGGCAGGGCAAGTTGATAAGGCAGTTAAGAAAGCGTGTGGGATATTAGGCTTTGTAAATAGGGACATTGAATGCAAAAACAAGGAAGTCATACTCAACTTTTCCAAAAATCACTGGTTAAGCCTCAGCTGGAGTATTGTATACAATTCTGGGCACCACACTTTAGGAAGGATGTCAATGCCTTGAAGAAGGTACAGAAGAGGTTTACCAGGATGATAACTGAGGTCCCTCATCTCAGGTATGTGGAAAGAAGCTGGGATTATTCTCCTTAGAGCAGAGAAGATTAAAGGGAGACCTAATAGAGGTATTCAAAATTATGAGGGGTTTTGATAGAGCAAGTAGGGAGAAACCGTTTCTTATGGCAAGTGAGTCAGTAACCAGAGGTCATGGATTTAATGAGTGAAAAAAAGATTTACAAGGATGACACCAGAACGGAGAGGTTAGAAACATAGAAATTTACAGCACAGAAGGAGGCCATTCCTATCTGGAAATAATGAACAGGTTGGGGATCTTTTCTCTGGAACAGAAGGCCGAGGGGATGACCAGATAGAGGTTTTTAAGATTATGAAAGGGTTTGATAGGGTGGACATGGAGAAACTGTTTCTACTTCTGCGGGAGACCAGAACTAGGGTCCATTAATACAAGATAGTCACTAATAAATCCAATAGGGAATTCAGGACAAACATCTTTACCCAGAGAGTGGTTAGAATGTGGAACGCGCTACTACAAGAAGTAATTGAGGTGAATAGCATAGATGCATTTAAGGGGAAGTTAGATAAACACATGAGGGAGGAAGGAATAGATGGATATGTTGATAGGGTGAGGTGAAATAGGGTGGGAGGAGGCTCGTGCAGAGCATAAACACCAGCATGGCCCAGCCAAATGACCCATTTCTGTGCTGTAGACTATGTAAATAATTGGTAAAAGAACTAGAGGGAAAATGTTTTCACAGAGATTTATGATGATCTGGAATGCACTACCTGAAAGGGTGGTGGAATCAGATTCCATAGGAACTATCAGAAGGCAATTGGACATGTATTGGAAGAGAACTAATTTGCAGGGTAATGGAAAAAAGCTGGGGTGTGGGCCTCAATTGGACAGCTCTTTCAAAGAGCCGGCACAGGCTCGATGGGCCAAATGGCTGCCTTCTGCGCTACAAGATTCTATGTTAAGAGAAAGAGGAGAGGGGTTAGGAAACATTTTGCAGAGAGTTGTTAGAGCATGGAATGTTTGAGGAAGTAACCATTGCAATGGGGTGGATAACGCACAGGTCCCAGCCAAATATGGGGCTGCCACCAGGGTCCCTGTGCAAATATGTGGCTCCTGGGAAATCTCAACATAATGCTAAAAAAAAAAGTATACAACTGGTGGAGCACAATACTGTCAGAAGGAGACAAAGTAGAGCTGGCAGATTTGTTGGAATTATGAATACTGACACTGGCTCGAGGGGTTGTGTTCCTATGACGCTTGCTGTAGCAGTTCATGTTTGAGTTTTAATGGATCGCCGAGGGTGGGGGTGGGGGGGGGGGGGGGGGGGGTCGGGAGTGCACAGGGAACCCAAATGTTCTTATACCTCAAGAATCCTTAAAAATCGACTCTCGTTGCATTTTCAGAGCAAAAATTGGATAAATATTTAAGGCAAGGGAAAATACAAGGCAAAGGAGAGAGATTGGGCAGTGGGATCAGTTCTGATTGTTTCTGCAAAGATCCAATACAGATAGAATGGGTCCTTTGCTTTACATTTCTGTTTCCCAGTAGTGCTCTAAGTCATAACATTGCTATTGGACTGAAGTTTACTCACGCATCAAATATTTTGTTGGCCAAGTTGTTGACTTGAAAAATATTTTTATATCTTTGCATGTTTTGCTTTATTAGTATATTTAGTGAGATTATGAAATGTCACATTGGAGCTTCCTTTGTGCCGTTTAGAATAATTAGCAAATTGGAATGAGAAGTCTTAAGTGCAAAGAAAAAAGCTCAACCTCTACAGAGTTCCAACGGTTTTCAAACTACCTTAACACAATGAAGTCAAATATTGTAACTGAATATTACATTGTGTTTATTTTGAAAAGAACATTTTGAATCAAAGGATGTAAACTTTAAAAAATATTTCAGAAAATAAGTTCTTGGCTCATGAAAATGTACAGCTCTGCCAAACTGCAAAAATAAAAAGACACACACATCACTAATATAAAAATAAAAAAGACACACACATCACTAATATAAAAATAAAAAAGACACACACATTACTAATATAAAAAGACACACACATTACTAATATAAAAAGACACACACATTACTAATATAAAAAGGACCTTCACATTTAAAAATATACCATTGTGCAGTTTCATGGCCCTCATGAGTTGAACAAGGTGGCAGAAAGTTGTCTTGAACAATATTTCAAGGTTTTCTATTTAGAGACAACCTTTTATTTATTGTTACAAGGACTGTAGTTCAAACACAATTTACCAAATATTCATTTAAAAATGTAAAGTCAAGCTATGAAATGCTCAGATAGCAGTCATGCCAATTAGTATCCCAGTCGATGGCTGCAGAACACTTAGTACTAATTAGGGATAACAATTCAAAGTACTGCTTCAGATTAAAATGCAGTTTTGATGCCCCAAGGATAAACTTTAATCTCAATTTTACATTTTCTGGATTGATTAAGAACTCCAAAGATCAGACAATCAAAAATGGCCAACTAGTTCTATTCACCCACCCAAGGCATTCAAAAATTAATTCTTGTATCAAGAAATGTTATTAAGATAACAACAGAAAATGCTGGAAACACTCAGCAGGTCAGGCAGCATCCATGGAGAGAGAAAGAGAGTTAACGTTTCAGGTCTGTGACTCTTCGTCAGAACGTTAAGATGTTTGTTTAAAAGCAAACCTAAAAGATCCACTATTTCAATTACTGATCTCATATTTCTTCAATAGACTCACTTTACAAATGAAGGAACTGCTACAAAGGAACTGCTACAATTACTGGAATACCTCCCAAGCCTGTTAGTAGGTTTTACAAATAAATCCATAAAGGCTGTGCTGATAAATACATGTATTCATGTGACCATTTCCACAAATTCATGTAACCACTTTCAACTCTGAAAACATCATTTTGTATCTAATTTGGCAAAAAAGTCCATTTGAACTTCAGCCCTAGCCTTGAACTACAGGTGACAGATTTGGTTCAAATTCCTTTTCCTGGAAATGTTATTGAGATCTGGGAGTACCCCCAAGGCTAAAGACAAACAGCTGGTTCATGAGGGCTGTATGAAGGGGTACCGCAAGGGGAGGCTTTGAAGAGGAAATTTTGTTAAGAGGCATTTTACATGAGCTCAAGTTTGCCAGCTACCCATTCTGAGAATTTCAGCAGTTGATCTACTAAACAATTTATTTTCTGGTGAAAATGTTTTAAGTGAAGCTGTTAAAGAGACAAACAGCAGCCTAAATAATTATCCAATACAGAAAGGAAAGCTTCTCAATAATACACTGCAAAAAAAATCACCTATTAAGACAGTTACTCTGCCTGAAGATATTTTTTTTAAACTGAACCAAATGCAAAACATTGATTCAGTGTTGCTGAACCTCATGCTGAATTAGTTTTCAGATTTAGTACACTAACAGTAAAAACCGCATGGTGAATTGCTGCCAACACTTTAAACTCCAGCATCACACTGGACATCTATAAGCATCATTGCATAGCCACCTACAAGGAAGAGTTGAATTGACAGACATTATTTTCAAAAGCACACACCGCCTAGTGGCTGATTTGAAAGAGGCAATGGCAAAGGCCTGGGAATTAGTTCACTGCCTGCCTTGACCAGGAAAACTCACAGCAGAACTGAAGAAAATACTTTAATGAATAAAGCGTTTCTTTAAAAACACCAATATGAATCTCTGTTAAATAAGTACATGTAGAGGAACACAGTCAGAGTGAATTACATTCAGATATGTGATGTACAAGGTTAGCACTGGATCAGTTGTGCATATAAAAGTCCAAAAGAAAATGGATCCATAAATGAGCAACATTATTTGTTTGATTTATATTTCTCTTTCATTTAAAGTGGTGTCTCAGGGTTCATAAGCAATGGGATTGCTGGCAATGAATAATGGAGGCAGAACGTTACAGGCGTAACAACGAGTACCTGATATCCACTACCAGGTAAGCAAGCTACTGTCCTGATCAATGACTAGAATAGCCAATGTTAGGATAGACTACAAGCAAAAGTTTTGTAAAAAATCAGAACATCATAGTCTGTTTCACAATGGAATGGCCTCACCCAGCTGGTTTGTAGTGATTACTTGTATCTAACATTGGCAAAGTCCTCACTCACCTGAAAGCAGTCAACAAAACACAATTTGCTTACATAAGACAACAACTAGGCCAGTATCCAAGCAGCCTTTCATTGAAATCATGCAAGAGTAAGATGTAAAACTTACATTTATATAGGCCTTCTGATATAGAGAACAATGCCTCAGAATGATTTCAAGGCTTGGTCATATTACAAAGCTAACTGCAACATTCTTGAGCAGAAATGTGCTGCCTTAGCATCCCACATGCAAGTCAAAAGATCCGGATTCAACTGAGCTCAAAGTAGATTAATTTTAGTGATGCAGAGCATCCCACCAAAACAGCTGAACATTGGCATTGACTCGGAGCCCTGATTTAATGAAAGATGTCACAGCATTGGCCAAAAGAAAAGGAAATGCTTCAATGGATTTGAGGGAGAGTCATGGAACCTTACCTATACACTAAGCTCTATTCCAAACAAGAACTATAAGTTCCTTGCTGCAATGCTCCATCTCACCCTCAGTAAGCTCCCCACTGGAGTGGAGCTAATTTACAGAACAAACGGGAAACTGTTCAGCCTCCATCGCCTCCAGTCCTGATAGTCTTGATAAAGGGTTCACCCGAAACGTTGACTCTAATTTCTCTCCACGGATGTTGCCTGGCCTGCTGAGTTTTTCCAGCATTTTCTGTTGTTATTTTGGATTCCCAGCATCTGCAGTATTTTGCTAAAGAACTATAAGTTTACTAACTATACAAATTCAAGATCAGCTCCAATCTCATGATTCACAGGAAGGCTCCAAGGCTAGTGAAATCTGTTTTAAGGATTGATTATGTGCATAAGAGTTGTTAAGCAACATATTTGCCAAAATGACATCTGAAATCCAAGATCAGATACCAAACATTTCAAAATGTAGCAGCCCAATTGCTGAACCAAAGATCAGGCACAAAAAAATTAAACATCTTGTTCAAAAGCTGGATTACAGGACAGGTGAATGGACCCAATGGTATAGGTGCTCAGGTTCTCAAAGCCTACAGATATTCTTATATTTTAACTAGCACTGTCTCATCTTAGTGAAACAAGAAACCAAGCCTATCCACAAGAAAGTATCAAAGAAGGATCTTTAAAAGACAGATAATCTGCTAACGATCAAGGCAAATCTCATGGAAACCACAGAGAGAAAACTATTGCAATATTTCAATTGCAATAACCCATTAAGCATCAGAGCAAAACCCTAAATTCTAGAAAAGGAACAATCCTGTCTACCACAACAAATTATAGTAATACCCATCAATATTTGTAGCCTTTGAAAAAGATTGGTACCAAGAAGTTGGCCACTTGTTACACAACTGGTGGGCTGCTAAATTGAACCTGTGATTTCCTCAGAGGATATAAAAAACAAGTTATTATAAATGGCTATCTCGCCGTATCACAGTACCTACAGCAGTATCTTAGGGATGCATGCTTTACACCAATGTTTCACCCTCAGTGACCCAGTGACTGTCACCACTACAAATTCACATCCTACCATGTTCCTTTTTAGGTTCAGTAGTGTCAACTGCTCCCTTAAGCAATCCGAACATCTTTTATGGGAGTTGACGCACACTATGTTATATCTACTTGTATGATAGCAAAGCCCAGGGATGTAAAAATAGCATCCCCTTCTGAGCCGGACTGGATCCTTGAGCCTTCTGTACCTGTATTTCTTCAAGCTCTCTGTAGGCAGATCAAGTTAAGCTTGGTCTGAATTATTAAGCGGTTTTATTCCACAGTAAGGTGAATGTACAAGACAATAGTTATGATCAGATTCACTTAGTTCAATTGAGACAACTGATCTTTGCGTAATAACATAATAAACAAACACGCCACACTACTCCACTTCAATGAGTCATCTTGCTTGATTAGACTAATTGCTCTGTATTTTGACTAATTGCTCTGTATTTTGACTAATTGCTCTGTATTTTGACTATGAGCTAGCCATTTCTCGGGCCTTTCTGCCTCAGCAACTTCCCTGTTGCAAGTGCAGCAGCCTTTTATGTGTCTGTAACTTAGCTTTATTTGTGACTGCTTCACAGTCAGAAACAGATCAAAAACCTTCTAACAATGAGGTATATAATAATTATGGAGGCAAGCTACTAAACTACATTATAGACTACAAACAATATCAATGATATATATATATATATTTATTATATATATTCAAGAATACACAACGGCCCAGATTTTGCAGTGGTAATGATGGCGAGATTGTCAGCATTTGCCGTCTTTACCCCTCTGAAACTGACCGTAACTTCAGGATTTCGCGCATACGAGATAAACGCAGAAATCCAGAAGCTGCGGTCAGTCAGTCATTCACTTCTCCGCCACAGACTGCACTGTGGAACTCCCCATAGCCGGCAATCAGTGAAATCAGTTGAACTGTCGATTGAATTGCGCTGTTAAACACCCCATAAAAAGTTAAGCCTTGTTGGAATAGGTGTAACTGGGGTTTTAACGGCGTCTTGACTGCTAACAACCGTTCTGGCCCTGAAAAAACTATTTTTATATTTGTGGAATGTCAAATTTCTCCATTATGATAAAAATTACTAGCTTTTTAAAATAAAAAATATTTTATTTTTGAACTTTCTGATATTTCAGCTTCTACCTCAACCCCATGTATATGTCCTAATCTTTATTTTGCTGTGTAACATTTTTTAAAAGTGAATTGATAATCAGTGCTTTTTTATTTCCTGGTTTGTTGTCTGTGAGAATTCTTCAATGTAATTGGCTGTTTAGACAGCTTGATGACATCACTGCTTCTCTACGTTAGGTATCCTCTTTTGACAGCGCTACAATCAATTTAATGTCGAGAAAGTTGAAGTTTTCACCAAAGCTCGCGAGATCTTTGTGGGCAGCCTTCTTAGAGGTCAGCGGCAATCGCCGTCGCTTCACCGCTGACTGCAAATTCCGGACCTATCCTTTTAACACACATGTAAAGTAACTTTAAAAATAAGTCAGTTCTGTGAAAAAATGATCAAAAGATCCCTAACTGCATTACCAAAAGCGACATTGTTTACTCATCTGAAATACAAATGACACCTGAATCATTACAAACAGATGGACAAAACTGGACATGGTAGACAAATAGTGCATCATCTTCAGCTCCAAGAAAGCCAAATCAATAGATCAGTCAAGAAATATTGACCTTCAGACTGTCCATCTACTTTTAGAAGGGTTGCAAACTTCACCTCTGCTCTTTCGTGATCACATCAGACAGACACCATGCTAAAAAGACAAAAAAAAGCTAAAACAAAGTGAGTGTTCAGCTCCAGTCATCAGTTATCAAGTTCAGCCTACACTTGCCATTGGCCTCTAGCTTCAAATTCATGCCCAGTTAAAGGGGTGAAGGTTTCCCCTCACTTTTCTTAAAGAATGCTACAGGAACAAAAGAACTCTTGTTTTAAGACTCTAATATAGTGCAATCTCATGTAAACCAGTGGATATCACGAGGGTCGTTCACTCCATTACAGAATCCCCTCCAACAGATGTGAAAGTCATTCGTTATAGAGTAGCAGCACAAGAGCATTTAATTTTCAAGCTAGGCTTCCATATTTTTGCCAAAAATGCAACACTTGCTGCAGCTACACCTCAACATTCTGCACAAATCTAAAATTACCTCACACAAAATGTCTCACAATTTCCTTGTAGAATTATCTCCTGAACAATGTAGTATTTGAGCCAAGCACCCAACCCAGCAAAAGCCCAGGAGGCAAAATGAAATAGTGCGCTTCAATTATAAAATTATTAAAATGTATTTAATAACCCTTCCTATTGAGGTAAAACCAGATGGAAAGGAAGGAATGACAGTATCATTGCCTCTTTTGTAAAAGGAAATGATCTCTGGAAGGTGTAATCTTTATCTTTTATTAATAAAAAACAGCAAAATGCTGAAAATACTCAGCAGATCAGGCAGCATCTGTGGAGAGAGAAACAGGGTTAAAGTTTCAGGTCGATGACCTTTCCTTCAACCTGAAACATTAACTCTGTTTCTCTCTCTCCACAAATGGTGCCTGACCTGCTGAGCATTTCCAGCATTTTCTGTTTTTATTTCAGATTTCCAGCATCTGCAGTATTTTGCTTTTGTATCTTTTTCTTTTACTTTTGTATTATGGAGACATTACATGAATATTTTGCTCTTGGTGAAGTGGCAAAGCAGAGTCGTACTGCTCTAGCATCCACTGTTCATTGCAGTAAAGGGAATGTGATTTCACCAGAGGACACAAAATCCTGCAATACTTTGCTAAAAATTGCTCAGAGATGGAATTATTTCCCTATCCAAGAGTAAATTGTCACAGTACTATCCTGTGCATTTCACATCATTGGAAATTTTGTAGCTTATTCAAAATGAAAAAAAAAATCACTGGGCTCAATTGCAGCAAAGACTGGAGCACGATACTGGGGAAAGCCCAGATATAAACCACAGAAGGTCGCTCAGAAAATCCTATGATACTTTATTAGCTGGTATGTCCCAAGTCTACCACCTGTGTGTTCGTTTTGTGAGAAAGATCTGAAAGGCCAGAAAGCATGCTGATCACTAACTGAAGTGTAATGAGCTACATTCTGATGAAAAAGTGAGCAACGGCACCTAAGAAAAACAAGATTCGAAGAATACTAGCCATTATTTCCAGAGTTCAAATTGCAACAGAGGGACATTATCACAGACCGTGTTATTGTGACTATACAAGAAAGGACAAAGGCACTCCATGAATTAATGGTGCATGTGATGTGGATGAAGATCATCCCAAACACTTTACTGCTGGCAGAAAAGGGCAACAAAATAGTTTCGCTTTAGGAGAGCTGAGATTTTTGAAAAACCTCAGATCATAAAAGTTAAGTGGGCTTGCTAACAAACCAACAGTTTTGTGAAATTCTGGCAATACCAAAATCAGAGATTCAGCGTATAAGCATGGCTCACAGGAAATTGGAGCCGGAATATGGAAACATGCTGCACATAATTTCGGGAAGATCCTTTATTCCTTTATTTCCCTGGTTAATTGTCATTGTAGGACCTGTAAAACCAAAAATCAGAAAATTAAAAACTGCTCTTGAAGTCAACAAACCAAGATATTAGCAAAGTTCTGCAGAAAGTGGACTTGTATCTGAATCTGCTATCAAAGACCAAGAGCTAAAGAAGCCAGCACTCTACAATCCTGTTTTTGGTTAGATTTCAACTGCAGTCATTAAGATAGCACATTGAGAATGTAATCAGCTTATTGGAGATGCATGAAAGCCTTTATCAGAGAATACTTACTGACACAAGAACCCTCCTTTACACTAATGTTTGATGCTTTAGAAGATACCTTTATCACTCGTGCAAAGGTGCTTTTCTGGATGTCAATAGTGACAGTGCTGAGACTGTTCAATCTGCTGTGAGTGACAAGAAGGAAACTCCCTCTTGCACTGATCATTCACCTGGCATATGACAATGTGATCTACACTCACTACCTGCCAGTCTATTAACCACAGATGTCATATTTACCTACTGAGCAACTCGAGGTTCAAGAATAATTTGAATCAGGAGGTTTCTCTATTCAGCTGGGGTGCAAAATGTTTCGGGGGAAAATTCTAGTGGACCAAATATTGAAAGAAATGATTAAAGACACATAGGTTCAGGTGCCACAACAAGATTCAGTCTTAAACCATGAACCATCAGTAGGTGCTTCCTCACAAAAGAATACAAATGCACCTTTCTAAAAGAGCTTTAAGATGCTACCCTTGATTCACTATTGTCACAAAGATGTTCAGAAAACAAAGGTCACAAAAAGACAAAGCTAATGTTAAAACTCTAGGAGAAGAAGTCTAGCTTGAAGTCAATTGAATCAACCCATTCAGTGATGAGCAACAAAAAATAATTGCCCATTAACTGGTAAGGTTGACATTGCTGCAGATCTTACACATACACATGATGCTGGAGAAGGCACATCAGACATACAGGGAATAATGGCTTGAAAGCAATCCACCTAGTTAAAATTAGATGAGATAATCTTGCATCCAAAGGTGAAAAAGCATTCATCACTTCAAGAAGAAACGTCTTGCATAGATGGTAGCAAAGATGTCATTTTGAAGGCTGATGAGAATGTTTGTGCACAGAAATTTAAAAGTGAGAGAGGTGTTGGCATATTCACTGGATCCTCTGCTGTGGGCTTTAGTTATATTGGATGAATCGGAGATCAGTCTTATCAAGAAAGTTACAAAGAAACCTCTGCCCTGCAGATGTCACTTCTAAAGCTGTTTGCCTGCATAAATTAATGCACAAACCTTGTACAAAAGTTGAAAGTAGACCATAGAACATTTGCAGAATATTTAGCAGCCAATGCTCTATTGCTTTCCCTGCACAAAAGGATCAGGTAGTGAAAGATTAGAGGTTTGATTTGAACAGGGAAAAAGAGTATATTATGAAACAGATGTAATAGAGGATCTGAAGCAGGGGTACAGTTCAGTTCCCTGTATCAAAAGTCGAACAATGAAGGAAGTTCCGACGGTAAAGTAACTTATTAATTCTTCCTTGGAAGCTGGAAGCACCCAAAGCACAGAAGAAAGCTAAACGGGAAGGTTTTGTCATTACCTGTGGAGATGACTTTTACAAGTACAAAGTTGTACTGAGGCAGATCGGAGGTTGCATTTACATTACAAGCTTAGCATCGATGCAAAGTGGTTTGGCTTTGTACCAACTTGTGTAATGTCAATTAGGCATTACGATCCTCTTCCAGAGGTTCTCTTTCGGCTGCATCGTCCCTGATTCCAGTCAAGGCTATATTTCAACTATAACTGTAATTGGTGCGAAGCAAGCTGGCGCTACAGTTATAGTGTAAATGCACACAGGAGGAAGCAGACACCCAAATCTTCTTCCATACAACAGATGCATCCTGATCTGGCTATGAAGCAATAATAATTGCCTGAAGATACAGATGTCTTCCTCTTATGCCTGGCTTTCACTGCTAAGATTCTCTCTCAAATGTAACAGGAAAATGGGGCAAAAAATTGCAAGACATCAAAAAGATCATCAATACAATATGGGTAGACATTTGTGTATCTATTTGTATTCTTCTTCTTAGGCAGTCCCTCGGAACTGAGGATGACTTGCTTCTTGTATTATACGTATTACAGTGGTTGCATACAATGAATGTGTTTATTGGCCTTGGAATATTACTGCTAAATTATTTAAGAATACTGAGACTTTCCAGCAGCTAGGGGAAATAGGGCTTAATTCCTCAGGTTTATGAGAAGCTCCAATCATTTACTTGCATCATGTATGGTTCCAAAGGTGGTAAGGATGAGTTAATATGCAAACTCTTCTGTACTAAGAATGACAATACTGATTCCCACCACTTGCCCTTTTCTGCTTAGTGCCTATGCAAACACTGCCTCTGCGTCAACCATTAAGCTCAAATCTGGAAACAGTGCATTGAGAACTCCCTTGTAAACCCACATCCTGTTCGTCATGGCTGAACAGAAACGATAGGCAAAGTCTTGCAATTGACTTGGATAAATAAAGCACTAGCACCTGAATCAATTCCAAAATTACTGTCATGCAAGTCGGCAAGAACATGCAAGATGCCTAGTTGGCTTTGCCATGCTAATGGAAGTATATTGAGCTCTACAAGTTGCAAAACTGCAGCAATCATGTAAATAGGGTTGATGCTAAGTTAATAGATGGAGACTGACAATGACTATGACAACTGAGTGAATGGACATGTGAACAACACTAAATATTTAAACAATGGTTGTTAAAGTTGCTAGAGAGATGATATAACAAGGAGGTAAGCAGGCAGTAGAGACTTTATGGGTAGAATTAAGAAATAGAAAAGGATTTAAGACTGTAGTGAGAGATGTGTATAGGCCACCTGGTAGCATGCAGTAAAGGCAGCGTGGTTTCAATGAGAGATTTTAACTTCCATATAGATTGGGATAAGCAGACGAGCTTATATCAGAAAGGTAGTGAGTGTCTTGAGTGTGTTCAGGATAGTTTTCTGAAACAATGGGGTCGATTTTAACTCGGGTACGGGGAATTGTCAGGTTCTCCGAATTTGGTGTTTCCCACACAAATCTAAATGGGTGTGTGCCAGTGATGCAATTTTAACTCATTTGGCCAATTGATTTCCAACGTGTGGGAACCCTTGGCAAATGAGTATTTCCAGTCAGAAAGTTGCATAATATGACATCATTATTGCTGCTGCATTTAGGGTCTGCAACAAGCCTTGCTTCTTCTGCAGGCTGCCAACCTTTTGGCATTTGCTGATACGCTGAGCTGGAAGCAGAATGGCAAGAGAAAGACCGAGGTCTGCACCCCGTTTTGACGACGTTGCCCTGCAGGCTTTAGTGTAAGGAGCAAGAGCTCACAAGGAGGTGCTCTTCCCTTCATCAGGGAGGAAGATGCCTCCCCAGCAGACAAAGGCTGCATGGCTGCAAGTGGCAGAGGAGGCCAACTCCTTATCGGCTACCCGCAGAACCTGGATACAGTGCAGGAAGAGATTTCATGACCTTCAGCACACTGGAAAAGTGAGTATGAAATTCCCATCACTCTCAATCTGATCTCCATTGCCTCTCCTCACCAGCACTCAGCTTTAGCAATCTCTTCCTCCACATCCCACTTGACACTGACATCCATGCACCCTTACCCATTCCCTCTCCCTCTATGCTCACATTCACAGAACTATTCGACTATGCAGCCCTCACACTCCCCATCACTCTGATGCTATGAAAACAACTGACAACACACAGGGAGGGCCCTTGGTCTTGCCACCTCACTCCATCTTTGTCTCCTTCTAAGCATCTATGCTATGGATTCTCTACACTCACTCCTTCATCCTTAATAGATATGGGAGAACCAGTGGATGTGGTGTATTTGGACTTTCAGAAGGCTTTCGATAAGGTCCCACATAAGAGATTAGCGTGCAAAATTAAGGCACATGGGATTGGGGGCAAGGTATTGACTTGGATAGAGAACTGGTTGGCGGACAGAAAGCAAAGAGTTGGAGTAAACGGGTCGTTTTCCGAGGGGCAGGCAGTGACTAGTGGGGTACCGCAAGGATCGGTCCTAGGACCCCAGCTGTTCACAATATATATTAATGATCTGGACGAGGGAATTGGATGTAATATCTCCAAATTTGCAGACAACACAAAGCTGGGTGGGAGGGTAAGCTGTGAGGAGGATGTCGTGAAACTCCAGTACGATTTGGACAGATTGGGTGATTGCCATGTTTCTGCCCAAATGCACTATAATGTGGATAAATGTGAGGTTATCCACTTTGGTGGCAAAAACAGGAAGGCAGATTATTTGAATGGCAATAGATTGGGAGAAGGGGAAGTGCAAAGAGACCTGGGTGTTCTTGTGCACCAGTCACTGAAGGTAAGCATGCAGGTGCAGCAGGCGGTTAAGGCGGCAAATGGTATGTTGGCCTTCGTAGCAAGAGGGTTCGAGTAAAGGAACAAGGATGTCTTGCTACAGTTGTACAGGGCCTTGGTGAGACCGCACCTTGAGTATTGTGTGCAGTTTTGGTTGCCTTACCTGAGGAAGGACGTTCTTGCCATGGAAGGAGTGCAGCGAAGATTCACCAGGCTGATACCTGGGATGGCAGGAATGACGTATGAGGAGAGATTGTGTCGATTGGGCTTATACTCACTGGAGTTTAGAAGATTGAGAGGGGATCTCATAGAAACCTATAAAATTCTGTCAGGCCTGGACAGACTAGATGCAGGAAGGATGTTTATGATGGCCGTGGAGTCCAGAACCAGGGGTCATAGTCTAAGGATAAGAGGTAAGCCATTTAGGACTGAAATGAGGAGGAATTTCTTCACCCAGAGAGTGGTGAACCTGTGGAATTCTCTGCCACAGAGGGCGGTGGAGGCCAGTTCATTAAATATATTCAAGAAGGAGTTGGATATATTTCTTAAGGCTAAAGGGATCAAGGGATATGGGGAGAAGGCAGGGACAGGGTACTGAATTTGGATGATCAGCCATGATCTCATTGAATGGCGGAGCAGGCTCGAAGGGCCGAATGGCCTACTCCTATCTTCTATGTTTCTCACTCAAACTCCACTTGTCTCCCTCGTTGCAGGAAAAGAGAGCTCACAATAAAAGAGAACAAGCGAGGACAGGAGGAGGGCCACCATCAGTAGCCCACCTCACCCCCTGGGAGGAGGCGGGCCGGGAGATCGTAGGACTAGAGGATGAGGCGCAAGTGGGGGACGGACAGACAGGTGCATCACAGCAAGCTGGTGACAGAATAGTTTTCCATCTCTCTCATTGACATTGCATGAGTCACTGATAATGATTCTGAAGCTATAACAGATGGGCCTATGATCGTCTGCAATATACAATGTGCATGTAACCTTGACCTCACATCTCTAACTCTTTCCTTCACTCTCCCACAGGACCATTGAGAGCACCCGTCCCCACTGTCCAAGAGGAAGAGCCCGAGCTTCCAGACTCCTCAGAGGAAGCTGCAACCTCTGAGGGCGCAGCGTCAGCAGAATTCAGCGCACCCAGCACCAGCGCAGACACTCACACCTCGGTGGGACCTTCGGGACATAGAGTAGTGTTGTCACCTGGTGTATCACAGCTCACAAGTGAGCATCAGCAGATTGTGGAGACAGGGACAGCAGTGGAGAGTGCTAGTCGGAGGGCGCAGGACTCTACTAGCTCGGCTCAGCTGCATGTCGACCCTCTGCCTTTGGGTCCATCCATAAGATCAGCAGTGCTGGACCTCCAAGAACAGATGCAGGAGTCTCTGGCAGGTTTTGGCTCCAGGGTCGCTGCGAGTGTGGAGGAGTCCATAGCGAACATGAGCAGAGCCTTTGTGGAGTCATTGGCGCATGAACGCATCACCATGGAAAGGATGGCAACCTCCATGGAGGAGATAAGTCACCAGGGTATGGAAAACATGGTGAGTGTTCATAATAGAATGACATCTCTGGAGGAGCGATGGGCATCTATTGAACAGAGAAACCAGACCTTCATGGAAGTCCTTCTGAGTAGGACTGCCAGTGCAGATACAGGTCCCCATGGCCCCCTGATGTGCAGCAAGGTGCTCTCAAGCCACTTCCAAGCGCTGGCCCCTTCTGGCCTGTGCAGCTTCAGGTGGGTGAGCAGCAGCCTGGCGCTCCTGTTGCGCTGTTGTTGTTCCTGGTTCTGCTGGTGCCGTGGCTGGTGTTCAAGCTCATCTAATGCCTAGAAGGGAAGGAAATAAATGGCTCCCATGCTTCTGGTATATGCCTCCATTGAGGAAGCGCTGAGTGAAGGTGGCGAGTGGGGTTTCCCAGGAAGTCACACTGGAGATGTGTGTGAGGCTCCAACCTTCCATTGATTAAGGGCCTTAAAGACCAGTCCCGCCTGTTGGAGGCGGGACTGATTCAGGACCATCAGACACGCCTGGGTTAAAATGGCTCAGGGTCAGGAACCAGGCAGGGGGGGTCCCGACCCCCAATTTTTGCGATTTTAACCCCCCCACACGCCTCAAAGCCTGCCTCACGGCTGAGTTAAAATCGACCCCAATATGTCCTAGAACCAACAAGGGGGCAGGCCATATTAGATTTAATAATGAGTAATGAGCCAAATTTAGTTAACAGCCTAACGGTGCATGAACATTTATCTAATAGTGACCATAATATGATTGAGTTCAATGTTGTGTTTGAAAGAGAGAAACACGAAGAAACTACTAAGATTCTAGATTTAGATAAGACTGATATAGCACAGATCCTGGCAAATGAGAAAGATACAAAGAACAGCAAAGGGTCACAAAACAGATCGTAAGAGTGACAAAAAGGGAGTATGAAAAGAAACTTGCAAGGGATATCAAAATCAACAAAAAAGATTTACAATTATACTAGGAAAAAGAGGTGGTTAAGAGCAATGTGGGCCCCTTAAAAACAGATATTAGTGATATTATAAATGAAAATAAGAAAATGGTGGATTTGTTAAATAATTACTTTGAGTCAGTATTTACAGTAGAGGAAGAGGATAGCATGCCAGACATCCCATGGAAACTAATATTGAATCAAGAATGGGGACTCACCAAAATTAACATAAGCAAATTAACAGTAATGGAGAAAATAATGGCACTAAAGCATGACAAATCCCCAGGACCAGATGGTTTTCATCACAGGGTTTTAAAAAAAGGTGAGAATTTTGTAGATGCCCTAACTACAATCTTCCAAAATTCTCTCGATTCAAGAACCGTTCCTTTAGATTGGAAAATTGCACACGCCACTCCGCTATTTAAGAAAGGTGAGAGGGAGACCAGGGAATTATAGACCAGTTAGCATAACATCTGTTGTCAGGAAATTACTAGAGTCTATAATTAAGGATGGAGTGACTGAACACCTTGAAAATTTTCAGCTGATCAGAGAGAGCCTGGATTTGTGAAAGGTAAATCATGCCTGACGAACCTGACTGAAATTTTTGAAGAGGTGACTGAAGTAGTGGACAGGGGAATATCTATGGATATTATTTATATGGACTCTCAGAAGGCATTCAATAAAGTCCCTCATAAGAGAGCTAAAGTTGAAGCTCATGGAATAGATGGCAAATTATTGACCTGGTTAGGAAATTGGCTGAGCGGCAGGAGGCAGAGAGTAGGGATAATGGGCAAAAACTCTAATTGGCAGGCTGTGACTAGTGGTGTCCCACAGGGATCTGTGTTGGCGCCTCAAATATTCAATGTATTTATTAACGACTTAGATGACGGGATAGAAAGCCACATATCCAAGTTTGCCGGTGACACATTGTAAGCAGTGTAGATAGATGCATAAAATTACAGAGAGATTAGTAGAGTAAGTGAATGGGCAAAGCTGTGGCAAATGGATTTCAATATAGGCAAGTGTGAGGTCATCAACTTTGGACCTAAAAAGATAGATCAGAGTACTTTCTAAATGGTGAAAAGCTAGAAGCAGTGGAGGTCCAAAGAGACTTGGGGGTCCAGGTACAAGATCATGAAAATGTCATGGACAGGTACAGAAAATAATCAAAAAGGCGAATGGAATACTGGCCTTTATATCTAAGAGGACTAGAATACAAGGGATGTGAAGTCATGCTACAGCTATAGAAATCACTGGTTAGACCACACCTGGAGTACTGTGTTCAGTTCCAAGTACCACACCTAAAGAAGGATATATTGGCCTTAGGGGGAGTGAGGTGTAGATTTACTAGAATGATACCTGAACTCCAAAAGTTAAATTACAAGGAGGAGAGATTACACAAGCTAGGGTTGTATTCCCTGGAATTTAGAAGATTAAGCAGTGATTTGATCAAAGTTTTCAAGATATTAAGGGGAACTGATAGGGTAGATAGAGAGAAACTATTTCTGCTGGTTGGGGAATCTAGGACTAGGGGGCATAGCCTAAAAATTAGAGCCAGGCCTTTCAGGAGTTAAGTTAGGAAACACTTCTACACACAAAGGGTGGTAGAAGTTTGGAACTTTCTTCCGCAAATGGCAGTAGATGCCGAGTCAATTGTTAATTTTAAATCTGAGATTGATAGAGTTCTGTTAACCAAAAGATATTAAGGGATATGGGGCAAAGGTGGGTATATGGAGTAAGGTCACAGATCAGCCATGATCTCACTGAATGGCGGAATAGACTTGAGGGGTTAAATGGCCTACTCCTGTTCCTATGGGCCCGATTTTGCTGGTTTAGACTTGTTCTTGGAAGTTTAGGTTTTTAAAAAATAACGTCCACAAAGTTTCTGGAAGTGCGGGGAGAGCAACAGGGCACATGGAACCTTGGTGAACAACGGCACCAACAGTGTATCATCTCCTTAACCAATGAGACTTAAAGAATTGAGAAATAAATAAATAGAGGAAGGACAGAGAAGGAGGGTAAATTCAAGTGGTTGAATTCAATGTCAAACCAGGTACAGAAAGAGAAAAAAAGAGGGAAAGAAAGATTGGATTGAGAGAGAAGAAAAAAATTGACATTTTTAAAATTTCCTAAAACAATTTATAACCTGAAGGAATGAGAATCCACACTATAATTGTTTACTTTCTGGGCAAAAGAGGTTTATTGGCAGTCATTAACAATTATCACATCGTTTAAAAGGTACTTATACTGTTAATTGCTAGACTTGGCTTCCTGTGGCGGGCTTAATGGGGAATTAATGTGCAAATGCAGCAACTTCATGAAAATCACAGAAGTTAAGTGCGCGATGCTGTTTTCTCGAAGCTAACAGTGGAGCGACGCAAATTGGCCAGCAACTTTTGGTCATTCGCAATTCACGGGGTATCTCTTCCTTGCTACAAGTTGATGGCCAATTTGTGCATTAATAACAGACAGTTATTTTTTCAGCATAATCTGGTCCAATAAGTTTAGACAGGTGACAACAATATTTGTCTGCAGTATACAAATGATATTTGAAAGTATAAATGCAATAAGGTTGGTGAATTATAAGCATTATAGGAAAACCAAATATGTGTCTTCATTTTGTTGTTTCATCTGTTCATATTTCATTGTCTCAGTTTTAGTGTAGTCAAAAGCAACTTGTAACAATGGAAAAAGATTTCTCCATGGACTATAAGTAACAAAATTCTTAATCCATTCTTTATAAAGCAGGTTTATGATTTTGTTCCGCATAAAGAAATTTTCCTATTGCAATCATGCTTAAAGAGCCAGTTAACTTTTAATAAAGTATTTCTTTAACACCTAAAAGCTACAATTGCTGGTTATTAAATAAAGGCATAAATTTGAGCCATACATCTTCTGAAAGGGATTAAATTATGCCCCACAGGTGGCATCAATAGGCCAAATTTCAGGTCAAGTCTCGTGGGCTAGTGCCATCACCTAGAACTCGTATACAAAAGTTGAAAGTAGAAATAGCCACCAAATGCTGAATGAGGGTTTCTGGTGCATCAAGCTATGGGTAACCTTGGTACTTCTGTACTCCCAGCAACAAATATAAGACATCATTTGCTGGAAGCCCGAGGTACTGATTTATCAGTTGAGGGGGCTGGTAGGTAATCAGCAAGTTTCTTGGATGCGTTTGATCAAAGCCATGAGACTTCATGGGGTCGGAGCCAATGTTTATGATTCTCAGGGCCACTCCCACCTGACTGCATACCATGGTGGCTGCTCCTCTGGAGGGCACTAGGGCCTGTGGGACAGGATATACCCAAGAATGGTGATGGATGAATCCAAGATGTTGGCTGATAGACAAGATTCTGTGAATTTAACTATTTTAGGCTGTTGCTTGGCTGATCTCTAGAACAGCTCTCCCAACTTGAGCACCAGCTCCCAGATGTTAGGAAGGAAGACTTTGCAGGGTCGTCTAGACTGAGATTTTCTTTAGTCACAAGACTGATACCATGCCTTGATCATTGCCAATTTTCTTATTATTGAACTTTATAGCAATTTGTTTACCTAGGCCACTTCAGAGGGCATTAAGTGTCAACCACATATTTTGGAGTCACAATGTATGCCAGACCAATAGGGCTGGCAGGCACCCTTCCCGGAAGGACATTAGTGAACCATTTGGATTCTGGTAATTTTCATGGCTATTTTTCTGGTGCTAACCCACCACATTTATTAAAATTAAATTTCACAAATTATGATTTTAACTCATAACCTCTGGGATGCTCATCAATTCCATACATGAGGCTGCCATACCCATTTTAGTATACTACTAAACAGCAAAAGGAGGGGGGCTTACAAACAGGAAATTGTGATATGCTCTGTGATTGCCAGTCTTGTTGACCATCAAAAAAAGGTTTGCTGCTTTAAAGATGCAGCCCAATTTTTTTGATTGAAGAAAAAGAAAACCTGTTTTTCCCCAAATACAGTCTTTTGATTATAACACAGATCCGGGAAAGGGGGGGGATTCTCCCAGAGCAGCTGCCATCACAGTTCACCACATCCTCTAGCTCCAATAGTCATCATTTTACAATTCTGCACCCTGCTTCAATCCCCATCTCGGCTACACTGGCTGCCCCACTCACCCTCTGCTGTGCGCCACTCCACTCCCCGGCCCATCGCCCATTGTGCTCTGGTTTCCAGCTTGGAATAGGTCCACACTAAATCATACAGCTACACACCAGACCCCAGATTAACTGTGAGCAACACCACAGGAGATCAGTTAGTACATTTTATAATTAAATTTAATAAATGTTCTGTTATTCCATGAGATCATCTGGTTTGTGGATGTGGTGCAGGGCACCGTGCCATATGAAAGGAATAACTATGTCTTGTTTACTCTTTTCCCTATTAAGGGAGGTTATCTGCTTATCAAAAATGAATTGTTACAGATATCAAAAACTTTAAAAACATTTGTAAATCAATCAGTTTGTTCAACTGTGCAAGAACACAGTAGAGATCTAAAAATAGACTACATTAAACCCAGATCACTTTACTGTGAGATGCAGGACCATTCTCTAGGTACTTGACCAAGTCTGACTATGACATTTGGGACTGGTCACTTTGGCCCTACAATTAAGGTTACTGTAGGGCCCTTCAGAATAACCCAAAAGGAGAAAAAAACTCCTGTCTTGTTGCTCTGCATATCTGGTAGGTCAAGTCAAATCAAACAGGTGTCAAAGTTCTGTAATGATAATGAACAATTATCGAGGAAAGTTCCATCTGAAAAACTGAATTCAAAACATTTTGTGGTAATTCTGCAGCTGTGAACTATTCTGGATTTCTTCCAGAATTTTTCTGAATGCTTCCTTTGAACAAAATTTTTGCTGCTTTTCCAGCTCAACCTTAATGAACATACTCGCATTTCTTCAATAACATTATTTGCGTACAACCAATTTCTATGAAATACCTTATTCAAAGCAGCATTCAGCAATAGAAAAAAAGTAAACAAAAACAGTTTAGTCATTGCTTTCACGTGGCATAGTGCCCTGCACCACATCCAAAAACATGATCTCACAGAGTAAGAAAACAAAAATCAAATATCAGATGGAGGTGTTTTGTGGGTTGTTGAGTGGAGTAGGAGGTTTGCAGCAACAACCCACACTTTCTTTCCCAGTTATTTTATCAGTGGTTTCTTTAAAATGTCCCAATAATTGCATCTCTCAACACCTGCACATTTTTTTCTTGCTTCTCCCACACGCCCACCCACGCCCCCACCCGCTCCCCCACAGTCGTATGTGCATCCTCCAACCAGCTCAGTTGGTATCAACCTTCACACCCACTCCTCCTTTCCACAAAACCACTGCTGCTTTTTTTTTAATCTTTAAGATAAGTTGTTTGCATCTAATAGAAATTATTTGTTCTAGTAATTGCCAAGTTGTTTACTTTTCAGTTGGTATGAATAGCGAATTTGATACGTGTGGGAAACAAGATAAAATTAGCTCATTGAATTGAAGCCCATATTCAGCATTATGTTGATAATGCATTGAGATTTATTTCCAAATATAAATGAACATTCATAAGACACATAGTATAAAATCTTCAATATTAACAGTGCCAGCTTACTGTTAGGCATAGCAAATAACGTGGTAGAATGCAAGCATTTAATAAAGTGTTTCCCAAAGATACTTAAAGTTTTTGACACTGCCTTAGACAGGAGCACACTGCAAACTGTGCAACATATTCAGAGGTGGACTCAGTGCAGATTGCGCGATAATCCATTTAACTCAATTCAGAACATCAAGTATAGAATGGGATGGCTGTGATGGAAGCAGAGCTCAGTCTTACTTCCACACAGGCTGCTCAACCATAAAATCATTATAGGGTAGATTTTCTTCTCTGGGTGCCTTAACAGTCGCAACACATCAGCGATGTACTTTCCTATGAAGTCTGGGGAACTCCAGGTACCTGCATTTTTAAAAATGGGAGCATCTAAAACACAACTGCAAGCTTTTCGGGTCTGTAACTCCATATTGGGCCTCCTGGCTGCTGATGGAGATTAGAAGCTAGAAGGTCCCAAGAGTCGCATCAAAACATCCTGGGGATTTCCTAAAAAGTAATTTTTGACTTGCATTTTTTGTCATCGGCCTGCCTCTGGATAGCAGGGGTCCAGGGCAGACTATAGTGCCAAGTTTTAATGGATGGATTGACATCAAAATGAGGCAAGAGGCTGGGAACACCCCATCCCAACTTATTATACAAATTCTTTCTTTTCTATGAAATCTTAGATGGGCCAATATATTAAGAATCTAAATATGCTGTAAAGAATTCTTGTGTTGGAAGCAAATTAAAGTAATACACAAATATTGTCTAGAAATATATACATTTCTGTGAGGACTGTATAAGCAGTTTCTCAGAGGGTATGTATTACATATTAAATGCATCAGGATTTCTCTCCTGGCACACAGTTCATCAAGAGTTGTTCTCTGAAACTAGTTACTTGAGTTGAATGTCGCAAATGTGAAATCTGTCAAGATTGGAAGGCTACATCTCTCACTCTACAACCTGAAAAGGAAAACTGATCAATAATAAATTGCCTGTCAAGGGAGAAGAACTGCTTTGAACTAGGGTGGCAAAAGCCTATGTGACTAACTTGGCTTTCCCTAGTTCCCAGTTCCCTTGTTTCAACCATTAGGTACCACATTGTGATGTTGAGGTGGAACTCCATGGAGCAGAAGTATGTCAACATCACATTCTCTGAAGATTCAGTCAAAGGATTCATAAAAGGACTTGAAGATTTTGAACACTCATTTTAAGCTCTATACAAGTTAAGCCTTGTATTGCGGCATATCTTCCGTATGTCGATTGCTTCAAAATAGTGTAAATAATGTGATCACTGGTGTTAGCCTTACCAGAAAGAATAGGAGTGCATGGTGGTTAACCCATGCAACACCTCAGTAAAAGGGTAATTGTTACTCCTGTGGCACACTACTCCCATTCATGGTACCCATAAATACTTCAGATCATAGACGGGTCTGCCTCTGGAATCTGCATTTTGCTATGTACACAAATAAAGAGAGCTTGAATTGTACCTGCACCATTCAGCTCAATTTGCACCTTCCACACATCACAACTGATCATGTGCTCTGCCCAATTTATTGACTTCCCTCAGATGTTGATAACTATAAAGTAAAACTCCAAGAAAATAAAGCTGTGATAAATTTATTTATGGACATCCTCCTCCCTATGCAACTTTACTGAAACTCCAGCATCTCTTCATCTACAAATATTTGAGGGATAAAAATTACTCCTCTACACCAACAAAAATCTAGAATTCTAAAGTGGTTTCCAAAAATCACAATTACTCCCCTACACCAACAAAAATCTAGAATTCTAAAGTGGTTTCCAAAGATCACACTAACAAGGGAAGGGGACAAAAGTTTAATGACAGATTGTAGTAAAAGTGGAAGGTCATTGACCTGAAACATTAACTGTTTCTCTCTCCACAGATGTTGCCTGACCTGCTGAGTGTTTCCAGCATTTTCTATTTTTATTTCAGATTTCCAGCATCCGCTTGTAAGAAGTTACATGAAAATCTAATATATTCAAAACAAAAAGGTTAAGAACGTACATATATTTGAATAAAGTATAGATAATTCTTTACTCAGTTGTACCTAAAATAAGATGTTAAATCTATTCTGCTGCTTTTAGTTTTTCATTCAAATAGTAAATAATGTTAGAGAACCACTCAGTGGTTTGCTTTTACTTAAACTTACAAGATTTTTCTAAACTGAATTCAGTTTAAAAACATAAAATTGGATTGGAAATAACTTAGGGCGCGATCTTGCCAGCCCTGGGGAGGTGGGTATGGAGGCGGGACTGCCGGGAAAATGGCAGAATCTGGGGGCGGATACCCATCCCACCCCCAACCTGCCTACGTGCCATCTTCCAAGAGGTGGGTAGCCGACCCACGCCGGGTCCCGTCTCCTTGGAGGCGGGAAAAGGATTACAGCCACTTAACTGCCTGTTAACAGGCAGATAAGAAGATTATCCCCATTTTGCCCACACAAGTGCAGGCTTCCCAAAGGCTGCGAACCCCACCAGGGTCACCGAGGCGAGCAGTGGGTCTGCGGGGGTCGGAGGGGTGCAAAAGTGCGCTGTGAAGGTAAGTGATGGGTGCAAGTGAGGAGAGGTGAGTATGTGAGGTAAGTGGAAAAGTGTTAGAAAAAGTTTACTTACATTTGTTTCTTCCTGCAGGCTTCAAGAGTTGGGGATGCGGAGAGTCTCGCACCGCCGCAGCAGAGGTGACAGATGGCCGTTGCATTCTCCAATGCAACAACCATCTAATTTCTGCTAAAGAAAGAGATTTGATGAGTCTTGAATTCAAGAACTCATCAAATTACAGAGAATGTCAGTGTTTGACAGCTTCACAGAGCTGTCAAACGATGACAATTCATTGGTCAAAAATTGTCAGATGAAATGTCATATGCTGACGTTCTCTGTAACCGGCTTGCTAAGCTCATTGGGCAAAAGGCCTTCTTCTGTGCTGTATTATTCTTATGATGATTATGGACCATTCCAAATAATTAAATAAAGCAGGAGATAGACACAGAGCAGTTTTCTGCAATATAGACACCTGTCCACTGATTAAATCAAAATGCTAGGATACAATCAGTGGACATGTGACTATATTGCAGAAAACTGCTCTTTTATCCGTTAAATCTAGAAAAATTTGAATGGAGGGATTTAAGGGGAAAAATATAAATCTCAGAGGCTCCAATTATAAATGTAGCAGGCTGCTTAATCAGCAACATTCCAGTTGTATAAAACTGCCTCTTCACACCATCATATACAAGATCTAACACTATATTAGGCCATAAATCCCAACATTCTTTGTAATACTTTTTTCTTTACTTTGGATTTTAAAACTTTTAATGGTTTGAATTTAGTATATCTACATATTTCCAGTAAAAAAGTGGGGGGGGGGGGGGGGGGGAAGTGATAATTGTTTACTCCACTTGTAACTGTGTCATTTGTAGGTTATTAGATTTTCCTTATGAAATAAACAGCAAGTCCTCATTGCACTCAAATAATTGAACTACAAATGAAATTTGGATTGATAACAGTTAGCAATATAAGTACGGCATACATTTTGAATATATTTAAGTCACTGTGCTACAACCTTTAAATTGTCAAACAAACATGCCAAGATTTTGCTGCAAGAGCTGTTAATCCACCTTCTTAGTCAGGTCCTCTAATTGAATGCTCACATGACCAAGCTATTTCCAATATTTTAACTAAAAGCTCAAAAAAAGACCAAGTTTACAAATAATAAAAAGAATTATTATTTTGTTCTTGCAAATCATCCCACTTATTCTTAAATGACAATCTAACTTTACACTTTTGTTTCTATTGTAAGTATTGATGCAAGTTGATTATCTTTGTTCAGTTGATTTGCAGCAATCAATCATTCAGCACTGAAGTATTAGCAGTCGAACAAGCAGATTATTTGATAATACTACCTACAGTACACACAGTTGAGTGATTGCCACCGAGCTATGGCTTAAATAGAATTTACCACACCATTCTAACACTACACACAGTAAAATTAATGATAGGACGGCATTGCAGTTTTAAAAACAAATATTTACTTGTACAAGAAAATTATTTTTAAACTGGAGGTAAAAATTTTGGCCACTAAAATGTTACAATGGGATAGATGTACCCATATTTAATGCAATTATCTCCTTAATCAACACAAAAAAAAACTGAAGACACGTTCAATCTGGTCAATTCAGAATGTACATAACTAATAAGCATATGCAAGTTTTCCATTATTTATTTGATTGTTCTGCTTAAACATCTTCCAGTAAAGGTGGGCCAGAACTGGAAAGGGCTTGACCAGATGTCTTTCCTTCATCCCATGCCAAAATAAAATCAGAATTTCCAAGAATTTATTGTCCTAATCCGAGTTATCAGTTTTTAATCCCTAATCTTTAGACTATTAAGATATAATGCAAAAGCAAAAGAGTAATTTAAACATAAATCAAGTAAACAATTTAAAACTTTGTTAAATTCAATATAATGTTGTTCATAAATCTTTTGCCAAAATCATGGAGTAAAATAGCATTTTACAAGAAGATCGAGTTAAAACAATTCACATTTTTTATATACGAAAAGGAAATGGTTTAAAAAACCTCAGGTAAGTACCTATCTGAAAACCTCAGAATTTTTAGTCATAGTAACATAAGCTTAGACTCACCAGTCACTGTCTGTGGCACAGAAAGTTGGTGCATTAACTCATTGTGTCTTGGAATGGCATGGTTCCATGGATTATGAAGCTATGATCATTGTTAGAATCATAAAAACTTACAGCACAGAAGGAGGCGATTCAGCCCATCGTGCCTGTGCTGGCTCTTTGAAACAGGCGTGCTTAGTTCCACAGCCGCGCTTTTTGTCCGTAACCCTGTAAGTTCCTCATCCTCAAGTACCTGTCCAACTCCCTTTTAAAATTATTTATGGAATCAGGTTTCACCACCTTTTCAGGTACAGTGTTACAGATCCCGACAACTCAGTGAGAACTTTCTCCTCATCTCCCCTCTAGATCTTATGCCAATGATTTTAAATCTATTATCTCTGATTACTGACCCACTCACCTGAGGAAATAGCTTTTCTCTATCTACTCTATCAAAACTTATCATCTTGAAACTTAGGTCACCTCTTAACCTTCTCTGTTACTAAGAACACAGTCCTAACTTGTTGCACCAAAGGAGATGCAGAGAGCGCAAAGACTAGATGGAACCGGATTTAGAGAGAGAGAGAGAAGTAGATAGATATTGCAGACAACGATCACATAATTAGCGGCTGGCTCAAACATTGAATAGTCAAAAGCCTGGCCACCTGTCTGCTGTTGAAATTGGGGACTGGTAGCACGGTGAGTAGATGGGGGGGATGTGGACAGGGTGGTGTTAGAAGATTTTCACATGATCCGTGCACAAGATTATTAGGTTCAATAAATAGCAAAGCCTCAATACTGTTTTATTTCTATATTCCCCCACTCGCTGAAACTATGGGGTCAGTGCACATCTCCTAGGTGTCTGCTGTACAACACTAATCAAAATAAATAAATGCATACACAAAGACGGCAACTTGATAGATGCTGTTTAATAATATAGTTTTCCCCCCCTCTTTCAAGTAAAAGGAAATCACAATACAACTGAAAGTAATGGTACTGGCTAACTATGTAAGAAAAAAATCAGAAAGCTGTTGTATTCATATAGAATCTGTGCACTAGTGCCTTGAATGTTTGTACAGTAGTTCCTTCAGATGATCAAGCATTCATGTCAGCAATACAGAGAATAAAATAGCTGGCCAACCCTTTTCCCTCAACAAGGGAGCATCAGTAAAAATCAATATTGGATTGTGGCTTTGTTAGTTTGAAAACATTACTTTAAAGAAAAACATGTTTCTTACATTACAACAGTGACTACACTTCAAAAGTAGTTAATTGTCTGTAACGCACTTTGGGATGTCCTGAGGTAATGAATGGCGCTATATAAATGCAAGTCTTTTTTTGTTTCTAACATACCAATTATGCACTCAAACTGGAGGCCAATTCTAATTAAATTTAAATAGCATTTACAATTATGCAAATATTTACATTTGATAGTTCAAAGCAGTTTTGCTCCTAAATTAATCTTAAGTAAATGTAACTAAGTTGCAACTGTTAATGATGCAACATTGAAACTGACCATCTATAATTGCTTTCTAAGATTTAGCTGAAAGATTAATTATTGAAATCATACATGCAAAAAGTCCAATATCCTAATATATCGTGACTACAACAACAAAATAGACTCATCAGAATTTTACCTTGAATTCATCCTTTGCAATACACTATGGTCTGATAATATATAAATAAGATCTTTCACAGAAAGATCTGGTGTGAACAGATGTCTAGATGTAGGAGGGAGAGGACACAAAGATTTATACAAGGGAGGGCGTGGAGGGAGGGTGGTGGAGTAGAAAGACAATAATCCCCCCAAAGCACCATATGTTGTTGAGCAAATTAATACCCAGAACCAGACATAATGCTGGCTTAATGGTAAATACAAGTGATTAAAACTAAGTCAATAGCAGTATTAAACACAAGTGTTTTGTTCACAATCTTACAATCATTTTTAATTAATAAGGGTATTTCCATTAGAGAAAGACAACATGAACTTTAAGATGTCCAATCTTATTAAACGATGGAAATTTATCACAGCAAGATTGTCAGAAGTGCACTCAACCATGACAAAAGAAATGATAGATAGTGTCAATTGTTAATAACCATGTTACGCAAAACTGCTCACTTTCTAAATTAACATAAAAAAAACCATCCAGACTATCCCACAGACAGTGTTTTAGATCAGTTAAAATCCTAAAAACATTCTTGAAATGTAAACTGTTCTGTCAGTCTCTGTTACATTACATCATGCTGACCACATACAAATAAACAACACCAAACTTGTACATATAATGAATGAGGTCATCGCTCCAACTTTCACGCTTTGTGCATCATGTGGGCGATATATCTTGCACGTGGAATATCTGGCTGCTGTTGGTTTGGAGTGGCACACTATGATTTATACTTCTTATAAATAAATGCAAACCTAAAAAAGCTGTCAACATAAACAGTAGAGGAATTTTTGTTCTGCAAATAGGAATGGATTCTATAGCTTTTGAACGTTTTTACAAAAATAAAACGAAATTGGGGGAAGGATGACAATGGTCCATGTGTTTACAATATAGACTGAAGAAACAACTGAGACTAAAGATCCAATAGAAGTATTTATTTTGGAGCAAATATGGCTGAACAATAAAGTCGTGCAAGAAGAAGAACTTGCATTTATGTAGGCAATGCAAACATAAATAAAACCAGATACAGCCACATCCCTTGTAAGACATTTACAAACCCCCACACAGGTACTATATGTGGGTGGTGAAAACAAACAAAATGTGGCCAGGCAAACAATACGTAGGTGAATGTAAAGGCAGCACACATATGCAGTAGGTAGATATGTAGGTGATGTAAGTGGGCAGGAAGGGAAACTGAGAGGCAAACATTTTAGTGTGTAGGTAGGTACGTAGGTGATACAAGTGGGCAGGAAACTGACCGCTACACATACTTATTTGCAGGTAGGGGAAAAGTCATGCAGATGATGCAGTAAGTGGGTAAGTGGGCAGGTAGGTAGGTGGGTGGGCAGACAGACAAAAGTCAATGCTGACGGCCTCGCAAACACACAGTGGGTGGTGGGTGGATGCTGGTCACGTTTACGTACCCAATCTCCGTTGGCACGGATCCAGTCGGTGAGGCTGCTGTCCAGGTAAGCGGTCATCCAGGCGGCGATGTTATCGACAAGCGATGCCATATCCCTCCTCTTGACGCTCTCCACACACAGGGTACCCCCGAACACGAAAAAAGCCACCACCCGACCCCAGTTGACTCCATCGCGGAACAGCTCCTCGGCCACGGCCTCGAAGCGCCCGCGGGCGGTGTCCGGCTCGAAGCGCATCTGCAGCGCGATGTCGGCGAATTCCTGCTGGTACTGGCGCTCGAAGCTGTCGCCCACCTCCCTCAGGACGCGGTGCGCTTTCTCGGCGGCGGCGGAGGAGGCGGGGGATGCCCGGGGCCGGCGGGGGCTGCTCCCGCTGCCGGGAGTCGGGGAGCCGCCAGCAGAGTCCAAGGGTTCCTCCCACACATAGCCCTGCCGGGAGAGCCGGTAGTACAGGTAATGGCAAACCAACTCACGGCTGCTGTACGACATCTTCGACCCGGGGGGGATTAAGATGCTAATTCAAATTAAATTTAAAAATCTTATTTCACATCCAACAGCAGCACATCCTTCGAAATCCACTTTATTGAAGAGTAGCTGGGGTTTTTTTTCTCTCTCAGGTGTCAACCTCGCTATTTTCCGTCTCTTCGATCTTAGTTTAATGTATTGTATTCCTCCAGACAAGCTCCTTTTAAAATCGGGTTATTTTCAATCTTCTTCCAAAGAAAATTTGCTCTTGTTCAAACTGCTCCTGAATATTTTTTGTTTTATTTCCACCTTCCTCCGCTGGAATAGTAAATTCCGTCTTGGTTGGCTGCAAATTGCTCTTCTGGTTTTAAACGCACATTTTTCTCAAACCATTTACTGTCTGGTTTTGTGACACTATCCCCGCAGAGCCCGGTAGATGTAGTTTAGAGATTTTCAGCTCCCTCCGCTGAAGGAAAGAGGAATTGGGTTTTTTCTCCCTCTGGTTGCGATGGAGTGAACTGGGGTTTCCCTGCCGGATTTCAGGCGCGCTCCTCCCAAACCTGCCGTGTAGATGGAGCGGGAGCGGGAGCGGGATCCTTGTGATCTTTGACAGTCGCTGAGTGAGCGCTGATCGCAGCCCCGGGCTGCTGTGGGGGGAGCGGGCTGCCCTCAGTGAGCGGGGGCGGGGGGGGGGGATCAGGGGCAGACTCTGGTCCACTTCCCCAAGATATGATCACCGGTCCTTATTTTGCAAAGCAACGCCAATCCCGCCGGAGAGCTCGGGTACTTCCCTCCGCAGCTTTTATTTTCGCTTCTTAAATCCTCTGCAGAAACGCCGATCACTGCTCCCCGACTCCTGAAAATCCGGAAGAGGTGTGTCCTGTGGATCCCAGTCACTTACAGAGCGGGCTGCAGGCAGCGAGAGGAGCCGCTGGATTACACGCCCCGCTCGACCCGGCCACCGCTTCACCCCTCTCGAGATTGTGCACAAATCTCTCTCATTTTCGCTCTCTACACCTCATTTTCTTCTCCAGAAGGCACGTGATTTCCTGTACGTCATCGTGCAGCATGTTCATTCACTAAAATTTCTTTCAGTAGAAGAGTGGGAGGCGCCCGACATCAGTTCGACCTCACTCTTTTTCTTGGTGGTGCTGGTGGACGACGCAGTCGAATTCACATCGTGCAAAGCTTGAGCGTTCAGATGAGCGAGTAAATTTATCATTCATTTTGTGTCCGGGGGTGGGGCAACAATAGCACAAGCAGATTACAGACCAGTATTACTAACCGACAGTGGACGCTGATATAAACTGCAAAATTAAAGCTCCGGTGGATTATGAACATTGTCAGCGGACTCCCCTAAATTCATTTCTGTACGTATGCCGATTTCAAAAAATAAATTTGATATTTGTCTTACTATTAATCAACAGGGGTGCTGAATACAGTTGCACAGAAGACGGTGTAATATGGATGAAAGAGCAATAAGGTGGATGACAGTGAGCCTAAAGGTTCTGGGTGCTGGAATCGCAATACCGCTTCGATGTGGACCATCAGAGGCTTCCTGTCTTTGCGTATTGTGGTGTCTCTTGGAGCAATCAGATTGCCGTACCAGACAGCAGACCCAGGACCATTGTCCATTCACCAATCACATCCCAGAACTTTGGCCAATTAGATGTCAGAGAAGCCCCACCCGTCAACAGGAGAGGGAAGCATCTCATCATCATCATTCATATAAATCCATTATCAAATGCCCCTGAGGTCAACCTATTGCATTTTTTTATTTGGCTATAATTTACCGGCTCATGCATTATTATTAGTATATATTGTACTCAGGATAACACACGTCAGCCTTTGGGTACAAGACATTATCAACACAATCCAGCCTATTATTATTATATCTATATAATAATATATTGAAAAATCTTATCTTCCTCACTACAAAACCTTAATTTGTCTTGTCACATTGTGTTACAGTTTGTCGTCAAAATGTTCCCATTATAAATTCTAATGTCCACACTTATAATGGAAACTGTCTATGTAAAGTGCCACACTAATTGCGGATTCCCACAAGTGGTGATGCTCCAGTGCTTCAGCCTTGCATCTCCCAACTCTTCAGCCTGTACTGCAAAGAAAACCCTCTGCTCTAACCAGCTATGTTTGCCAAATTGTCATAAGTTTTGCAATTTAATTCTAAATAATAATATAAAATCAAAGTATTATATAAAAATAAGGACAGAATGCATGACTTTAAAATGAGAACTGAACTATGCATGCCATGGCGGTACCTACATTCGTCATTGCGTGCACCATGGTATTGCTTGTGTTTGAGATGGACTCCTCCATTCTCTGCACACTGGCAGTCACTGTGGTTGCAAACCCAGTCAGAGCCTCCTGCACCTCTTCCTGGAACTCCAGCACCGCTCTCTTTCTGGATGACCCCCGAGGCTCAGCGTCTACATGCAGCTGAGCAGAGCTAGGAGCGTCCTGCAGCCTCCGACAAGGACTCTCCACTGCTGTCCCTGTCTCCACCATCTGCTCTTGCTCCCTCGTGAGTTGTGAGACACCAGGTGACAACACTAATCTATCTCGCAAACGACCCACCGAGGTGTGCGTCTCTGCGCTGGTGCTGGGTGCGCTCGTTTGTGCTGACGCTGCTCCTTCAGAGGATGCAGCTTCCTCTGAGGAGCCCGCCTGCTCTTCCTCCTGGACTGTAGGGAGGAGGGCTCTTGCTGGTCCTGTGGGAGAGTAAAGATATGAGTTAGACATGTGATATGTAGATTGCAGACACATCCCATTGTGCACATGATGAGCATTCATTTTCTATTGACATCAGATCCCATATGTGTCACCGATGAAAGCCGAATAAGATGGATGGAGAAGCATTCTGTCACCAGGTTGTTCTACTGAGCCCGTCTCTCCGTCCCCCAGTTCGAGCTGTTCCACTGATCCCGCTATGTTGAGAGAGGCCTCCTCAGCGTGGGTGAGCTGAGAAGGATGGTGGTCCTCCTTTTCTCTCCCTCTCCCTCTTATTGTGGGCTGTCTTTTCCTGCAATGAGGGAAAGAAGTGGAGTTTCAGTGAGACTGATGGAAAGTGTAAAGAATGGGTATGATAGATGTTCAGAGGGAGACTGTGATGGAGTGGGTTTCCATTACCAAGTTCCCTCCTTTTGAGTTCTTAGTTGCTGTCATCACATAACCTTGAGGGTTTGTGTGAGAGGTGCATAGTTAGATGGGGAAATGATTCTGTACATAAGGAGAGAGGGATTGGTGATGGTGCAAGGGATGTTGGGTTATAGAGTCATAGTCATAGAGTCATAACGGCACAGAAGGAGGCCATTTGGCCCATCAAGTCCATGCCAGCTCTCTGTGGAGCGATCCAGTCAGTCCCATTCCCCCGCTCTATCTCCATAGCCCTGCAAGTTTATTTCCCTCAAGTGCCTAATAGAGTCATGGGGGAAGAATTCAGTATCGCCCCATTTGGGGTACCATTATCGGCCGTGCGCAAAGTTTAGCGCCTGGCGCTAATTATCACCTCCGATGGCAAACTTGGCTTTTATCACCCCTGGAGGTGATTGGAGCACTAATTCAGGCACTTCACACCTGTCTTATGGTGCAAAGGCCAAGCAGCGAGGCGCTACCTCAGACCGCTGGCGAAGCAAGGAAGGGCAAATCAAAACGAACCTGCAAAGTGCTGCTCAGTACCCCAAACCCCTTCACACAGCGTTGAATCTCTCCAGAAGTCTCTCTCTCAGAATGCGTGGTGCCCTTGAGAGATACAGAGATCGTCTTGAAGACGTACATGGGGCAAAAAATCTACCCCAAAGGAAAAATAAGGGTGAACGTTATATATAACGGTAAGGAAACACCAAAAATGGACCTATATGTATTGCCAGAGGGAGGACCACCACTACTAGGACGTGAATGGGTCCGGAAGATACAGCTAGATTGGCATTCCATACAAGCACTGACTGTAGATGCCAAAAAGGATGACGACGTCACACCTGGACGACTGTCAAAAATGCTAACTGACGCACAAGAAGTGTTCCAGGAGGAACTCGGAACACTAAAAGGCATAACAGCGACAATCAAAATAGAGGAAAATGCAAGCCCAAAGTTTTTTAAGGCCAGACCGGTGCCTTATGCGATGCACCCAGCTGTCGAAGCAGAGCTGGAAGGTTTGGAACGTTCAGGAGTACTGTCCAAAGTGGACTGGAGCGAGTGGGCTACACCCATCGTTCCTGTAATGAAGAGGTCATTGAGTAATACACCTGGGGAACCAAAGAAGGTTCGCATCTGTGGGGACTTTAAGGTGACAGTGAACCCAGTCCTTCACACTGTACAATATCCGCTTCCGCGGATTGAAAATATTTTCGCCTCACTATCTGGAGGGAAACACTTCACTAAGATTGATCTGGCCCAGGCGTACCTGCAAATGGAGGTAGAAGAAGCCTCGAAACAGTACCTCACGATCAACACTCACAAAGGTCTCTACCAATACAACCGGCTGGTGTTTGGGGTAGCATCAGCTCCGGCTATTTGGCAAAGGGCAATGGATCAAGTCCTGCAAGGGATTCCAGGGACCCAGTGTTATTTGGATGACATCCTGGTCACGGGCAAAAATGACAGTGATCACCTCGCCAACCTGGAGCAGGTGCTCACTAGATTGAAGGAATATGGACTCCGAGCTAATCGCCACAAATACGAGTTTTTCCAGAAGCAGATCTCGTATTGTGGCCATGTTATTGATGAAGAGGGGTTACATAAGTCCCCTGAAAAGATTGAGGCAGTAGTCAAGGCTCCAGCACCGGAAAATGTGTCACAACTGAGGTCGTTCCTCAGGCTGGTGAACTACTAGCATAAGTTCTTGCCAAATTTGTCTACCATACTACACCCACTGAACACCCTACTGCAAACGGGGGAACCATAGAAGTGGAATGACGAATGTAAATGAGCTTTCCAGAAGAGCAAAGAATTGATCACATCAAAAGAGGTGTTGGCTCATTTCAACCCAGCACTACCAATTCGGTTGGCATGTGATGCATCACCCTATGGCATTGGAGCGGTGCTGTCGCACAAATTCTCGGACGGCTCAGAGAGGCCAATAGCCTTTGCGTCTCGGTCACTAACCTCAGCCGAGCGTAACTATGCCCAGATTGACAGGGAGGCCCTCAGCCCAGTGTGGGGAGTGAAAAAGTTCAACCACTATCTGCACGGGCAGAAGTTCACCTTGCTGACTGACCACCAACCACTTGTCTCCATCTTTAATCCAAAGAACGCGGTTCCGGTGATGACTGCGCAACGGCTACAAAGATGGTCCCTTTTTCTAGGGGCGAACCAATATGAAATCGAGTATAAGGGCACGAAACAGCATGGAAACGCTGATGGGCTATCACGCCTGCCACTGCCTACTGTGGAGGAAGCACCAGCAGTGGACCCTGTCGAAATATTTCATTCGACTATAATTGAACGCTTGCCTGTAACTAACGCTGATATAGAGAAGGAGACCCGAAATGACCCGACACTGCCTCGGGTATATGACTTGACGGTGAAGGGATGGCCAACACATGGCGACTCACTGTTGCCAGCATTCTCATCCAGAAGAGAACAGCTGTCAGTATGCCAGGGGACCTTGATGTGTGGATCCCGAGTGGTAATTCCACCCAAGTTAAGGGAGAGATTGCTCAATGAGCTTCACGAAGGCCATCTGGGAGGGGTGAAAATGAAAAGCCTTGCTAGGGCTTATGTGTGGTGGCTGGGGATCGATCAGCAAATCGAGGACCTAACCAAGAGCTGCTCAGGATGCCAGAAGGTCCAAAATGCACCACCACATGCCCCTCTACACCCATGGGAGTGGCCCTCATCTCCATGGCAACGGGTGCATATTGATTTTGCTGGGCCATTCATGGACTCAATGTTTTTAATAGCCGTGGGTGAGCACTCGAAATGGCCTGAGGTGATCAAAATGTCCTCCACCACCACGGAGAAAACTATTGCAGTCCTACGGACCATATTTGCCAGGAACGGCTTGCCAGAGCAGATTTGCTCTGATAACGGACCACAGTTTGTGTCCGAGGAGTTTCGAAGATTTATGAAAAGGAATGGGGTAAAGCATTACACATCCGCCCCGTATCATCCAGCCACAAATGGATTGGCTGAGAGGTTCGTACAAACCTTTAAGAAAGCAGTAAGGGCCATGTGCGATGACGACATTCCACTGCAGCATAAGGTGGACAATTTCCTGTTAGCCTACAGAAATGCGACACATGCAGTCACCAACCAGACCCCGGCCATGATGTTCTTTAACCGAAGGTTGAGATCTCGTATGGATTTGCTCAGACCAAATGTACGAAGAGATGTTGAGAATAAGCAATTCCAGCACATCAATGAGAAGCCGACAAGGAGCTTCAATGTAGGGCAACCAGTCTTGGCCCGCGACTACCGAACAGAGAAATGGCAACCAGGAACGATATGCACACGACAGGGGTCACTAATGTACACAGTGGATGTTGGGGAGAATATTGTGAGATCCTAGAGTCACAGGAACGAGTCAACCCCATGTCTCGCCCATAGGTACCTGGTGATGAACCCGACATACCGGTAGCATCTACCCCAGAAACAGTAGCATCGGAAGCTGATGAACCAACCGATGACAGGGGGCCAGAATCGCCTCCGCACCAAGAGCAAGACACTCAGGAAAGGTGCTATCCAGAAAGGATCAGGAAGCCTCCCCAAAGACTGAATTTATAAATCGACTATTTTCAGTTAATGTTGCATGTTAAAAGTGTTAATTGTAATTAGTTGATATTTAATTGTTAAATGAATGTTATGGTACTGTTAATCTAAAAGGGGAGGAATTGTAGTGTATGTACCTTTAAGGGGAGAACTACTTTTTACAGCTCCTGTATACTGTAGTACCGGCAGTGACCACACCTGTATATAAACCCTGAGTAGGGTACAGTTAGTTTTAGAGTAACCCTCATCCAGTAAACACCTGTTGATTGTTCCCTGCAGTCTCTTGTCTCATTGTTGAAGGAAACACAACATCAAGATACACGGATCTAACAGTAACGATGTGGGAAGAGAAGCTATTGCAGGTGATTCTCTGGTTACAACTAGTTAGATAAGAATGGAACCAGGCGAGTACAGTCCCACCCAGCTGGATGATGGTAGAGAGGCGTTGGAAGAGGATGGAGTGGTCAACCATGTCAAAGGCTGCAGACAAGTCAAGAAAAGAGCAGGGATAGTTTACCTTTGTCAGTCACAAAGGATGTCATTTGTGACTTTGATGAGAGCCGTTTCGGTACTGTGGCAGGGTCAGAAACCTGAATGGAGGGATTCAAACGTGGAGTTGTGGGAAAGATGGACACAGATTTGGGAGGCGACAACACGTTCAAGGACTTTGGAAAGGAAAGGGAAGTTGGAGATATAACGGTAGTTTGCAAGGACGGAGGGGGTCAAGGGTTGTTTTTTTAGAGGAGAACGGTGATGATGGCAGATTTGAGGGAGAGGGGGATAATACCTGAGGAGCGAGAACCGTTACCAATGCCAGCTAACATGAGAGCCAGAAAAGGAAGTTGGGTGGTCAGCACTTTGGTGGGAATAGGATCAAGGGAGCAGGAAGTGGGTCTCATGGACAAGATGAGCGCATAGAGGTCATGAGGGGAGATTGGAGAGAAACTGGAGAAAATTGTGAGTTTAGGGCTGGGGCAGGGGTCACCTTGGAAAAAGTTTGGCCCGGTGGGCTAGGGGAAGGAAGGGAAATGGCAGAGGCAGGGGAATGGATGGTCTCAATCTTAGAGACAAAGAAGTCCATGAGCTCCTCACACTTGTTGTCAGAGGTGAGAGTGGAGGAGACAGTGGAGAGGGGTTTAAGAAGACGGTTAGCAGTAGAGAATAGAAGCCCGGGTTTATCTTTGCATTCCAGAATGATTCTGGAATAGTGAGCAATTTTGGCCCTCTTGTTCTGGATTCCCCCACCAGAGGAAATAGTTTCTCTGTATCTACTATATCAAATCCTTTTATCATTTTAAACACCTTAATTAGATCACCTCTCAACCTTTCAAACTCAAAGGAATAGAAACCAAGTTTATACAACCTGTCATTGCTTTTGGGCCTGGTATCATTCTGGTGAATCTGCAATGCAACCCTTCCAAGCCAATATAGATTTCCTGAGGCACAGTGCCCAAAACAGTACTCCAGATGGGGTTGACCAAGGCTCTGTACAACGGAAGCATCACTTCCTCACTTTTGTATTCCAACCCCCTTGAGATAAAGGCTAATATTCCATTAGCCTTTTTAATTACTTTTCATACCTGTGCGCTACCTTTTAGTGATTTGTGCGAATAGACACCTAAACGTCTTTGCTCCTCCACATTTCCTAGTCTCTCACCATTAAGAAAATATTCCAATTTGTCTTTCTTAGTTTGAAAGTGAATGGCCTCACACTTCCCCACATTTAACTCCATCTGCCGTAGTTTTGCTCACTCACTTAGTCTATGATCCTTTGTAATTTCCTGCTCCCATCGGCACAACTTACTGTGCCTCCTAATTTAGTGTCCCCTGCAAACTTGGATATACAACTCTCTATTGTTTCATTCAAAAGAAAGAAAGGAAGTACTTGCATTTACATAGCACCTTTCACAACTTCAGGATGTCCCAAAGCACTTTACAGCCAATGAAGTACTTTTGAAATGTTGTCACTGTTGTAATGTAGGAAACACGGCAGTCAATTTTCATACAGCAAGGTCTCACATAAAGCAATGAGATAATGACCAGATAAGCTATTTTTTAGTGATGTTGGTTGAGGGATGAATATTGGTCAGGGAGCATCCAAGTTATTGATATACATGGTGAAAAGTGGAGGTCCCAGTACAGATCCCCAGGGGAAACCACTTGTCACATCTCGCTAATCAGAGAATATTCCCTTTATCCCTACTTTCTGTCTCCTATCTCCCAACCAATTACCAACCCATGTCACAAGGTTACCTCCAAATCTGTGTGCTTTCATGTTTGATAATCTTTTATCAAATGCCTTCTGGAAGTCCATATAAACAGCATCCATAGACACTCCCCTATTCACAAGTGCTAGTGACCTCCTCAAAAAATTCAACTACATTAGTTAGACATGACCTATCCTTAACAAATACATGTTTACTCTCTTTGATTAGCACATACTTGCCCAAGTGCTCAGTCAATTGGGGAGCTCTTTGAGGAGATAGGAAGGGTATGTGAGAACAAGAATGTTATTTTAATGGGAGACTTCAATCAAGTTAATATAAACTGGAAAAACCCAAGTGGCTTAGAGTCAGAGTTGGTAGATCTAATATATGACTGTTTCTTGACCCAGTATGTAAAGGAAACCACAAGAGGCAATGTTCATCTTGATATGGCATTCATTAATGACCTAGAAATGTACAATAAATGGAAGCTGTATCACAAAAGCAAAATACTGTGGATGCTGGAAATCGGGAGAATGCAGGGGAAGCTGTATCACCCCTGGGGGTCAGTGACTGCAAAATGATAAACTTTAAAATTATCTGGAAGTCAGAAGTATCCAAGACCCAAGCCAGATACATAACTTTAAAAGGACTAAGTTGGATGAATTACGGAACAACTAAAGGAAATAAACTGGGGGAATTGTTCAACAATACTTCAGTAGAAGACAAGTGGAACACCTTTAAAGTTATAATGCTAATTATGCAGGTTAAATATATTCCCAAAACCAATAAACTCAGACTAAACATGACTATAAATGAATTATCAAACAAATTACAAGTGAGATAAAGAGGAAAGTGGCCTGTATAAATCCTGCAAGGAGAAAAGCCTCACTGTGATGAAAATAAGAAAATGCAGAAACACATTAAAAGGATGATCAGAGGAGCAATAGGAGACTTGGAAATAAAGCAAGGCAGTTGAGGCTATGCATAACAGTTAAAAACAAATTCAGTACCGCAACAGCAGGAGGGCATTCAGAGAAGAAGTGAACACCATAAAAGGCACTAAAAAGCTTGAACTGAACTTGAGCACAAACTAATAAATATTCTTAATGACTACTCCCTCCAGCTATTCAGAAGACATGAGCAATATGCTCTCCCCAGACAAAGATATACCAAATAAAATCAATTACTTTGTTACAAATAAATCCATGAGATAGATGGCATTTATCCCAGAGTGCTGAAAGCAACAAGGGAGAAGATTTGTGAGTTACTGCCAATCATTTTGAGGCACTTAATGCACACTGGGGAGGTACCAGTAAATTGAAATCAGGTTCATTTGATGCCCATATTCAATCAGCAACAAAAAGACAGGCAGCTATAGACTCATTGGTCTCATTTTTATTCCATAATGGGATTGGTTATCTGGAGTAAACGTAAACATTATCTGTACAACAATAACCTACTTAAATTCAGTCGCCGTGGATTCAAAAGGGGATGATCCTGCCTGACCAAATTCCTCAACTTCTTTGAGGAAGTGACAACCCATGTTAAGTGTGGTAAGCCCTATGACATCATGTACCTTAACTTCTAAAAGACTTTTGATAAAATTCCATATGAAAGGCTATTAATTAAACTCAGAATTGTGGGGATTCAGGACAAACCCTGGGAGTGGATAAGAAGCTGGCTAAAGTGTAGAAAACAATGAGTACTTGTTAGTGGAGTTATGTCAGAGTGGGGGATGGGTGCCTCAGGGATTGGTGCTGGGACCACTACTGTTTATAATTTACATAAATTACCTGCATTCAGCAATTCAATGAAAAGTGGTCAGATTTGCCAATTGTGCCAAAGTAAGGGCAGTGGAATCTAAATAAAAGGAAAGCTTCGAAAGAAGAATCACATGACATAGTGATAAAACACAGCAACAGATTAGTGAAGCTTTTGCCAGGTTCCAATCAAAACCACCAGTTTAAACACACAATTTAATTTCATGTAGATGTGCAGGAATAACTTGCAAAAATCTTCTAGACCTTTTCAACCTTGGACAAATTAATTAAGAAACACAATGGGCATAAATCCAAACATGAACAGCTTATAGGGCCCCTGTCCCGACTAAACAGTGGTCCCAAGGGATTTTGAAAAACTAAAAATTGCATAAATCAAAAAGTATATGAGACAAAACAGAATATGGTCTTATTTAGACAGGAATTCACTGAGGATAAACCAAAATTGTAGCATTAGAACAGTGGTTATCTGTTGTGGAAGACCAAATAGAGAAGGTGACTGATGTGCTAAAAGGGTCAGGGCAATACAGTCGATAAACTGGATGATCTGGAGAACTGTTTCAAGAAGAGCAATCTCCTTCAAAAAGGGCACTGGAAAAGAATACAATACCTATCTGCAAGACACTCTGCCCGGGCTTCTGAGACTTCCAGAAAGGTTACCTAAGATTGAGCAGTGGTCATTGAAAGATTTTCCCTGATGTGTCACATAAGCAACAAAAGTATCGAGCTTATTTAATGACATCAAGAAGATCTTTGTTATGGTGGGCTTTGATACGGCCCGCTCTATCGTACCCATCTTAAAGTCAATGTAACAGGCTCACATTAGATCTTTATATCCATGGAACAAACATTTAAGAAGTTAGCAGTGGATTTGCCAAATCTCTTTTTAAAACAAAAGGGCTTATTTTAACCACATCGCACCCGATGAGTACAGGATGTGCGGGGAGTTAAAATAGAGGCAATGTTCATTAGAAACATAGAAACATACAAGATAGGAGCAGGAGTAGGCCATTCGGCCCCTCGAGCCTGCTCCGCCATTCAATGCGATCATGGCTGATCATCCAAATTCAGTACCCGGTCCCTGCTTTCTCCCCATACCCCTTGATCCCTTTAGCCTTGAGAAATATATCCAACTCCTTCTTGAATATATTTAATGAATTGGCCTCTACTGCCTTCTGTGGTAGAGAATTCCACAGGTTCACCACTCTCTGGGTGAAGAAATTCCTCCTCATTTCTGTCCTAAATGGCCTACCTCTTATCCTTAGACTGTGAACCCTGGTTCTGGACTCCCCGACCATCGGGAACATCCTTCCAGCATCTAGCCTGTCTAGTCCTGTTAGAATTTTATAAGTTTTGGTGAGATCCCCTCTCATTCTTCTAAACTCCAGCGAGTACAAGCCCAATCGATCCAATCTCTCCTCATACGTCATTCCTGCCATCCCAGGTATCAGCCTGGTGAATCTTCGCTGAACTCCTTCCATGGCAAAAACATCCTTCCTCAGATAAGGCGATCAAAACTGCACACAATACTCAAGATGTGGTCTCACCAAGGCCCTGTACAACTGCAGCAAGACATCCTTGTTCCTGTACTCAAACCCTCTCGCTACGAAGGCCAACATACCATTTGTCTTCTTAACTGCCTGCTGCACCTGCATGCTTACCTTCAGCGACTGGTGCACAAGGACACCCAAATCTCGTTGCACTTCCCCTTCTCCCTATCTATTGCCATTCAGATAATAATCTGCCTTCCTGTTTTTGCTACCAAAGTGGATAACCTCACATTTATCGACGTTATATTGCATCTGCCATGCTTCTGCCCAATCACCCAACCTGTCCAAATCATCCTGGAGTTTACATAGTTACATAGAGATAGGAACAGGAGTAGGCCATTCGGCCCTTCGAGCCTGCTCCGCCATTCAATGAGATCATGGCTGATCTTCATCTGAGATCTTAGCTGATCTTACCAGTTCAGTACCCCGTCCCCGCCTTTTCTCCGTAACCCTTAATCCCCTTAGCCTTCAGAAATATATCCAATTCTCTCTTGAAAATATTTATTGAATTAGCCTTCACAGCCCTCTGTGGCAGGGAATTCCACAGGCTCACCACTCTTTGAGTGAAGAAATTCTTCCTCATCTCTGTTTTAAATGATTTGCCCGCTATTTTTAGACTGTGGCCCCTGGTTCTGTGCTCCCCTGCCATTGGAAACATTCTCTCTGAATTCAGCCTGTCCAGGCCTGCCATAATTTTATATGTTTCGATGAGATCCCCTCTCAATCTTCTAAACTCCAGTGAGTACAAGCCCAAACTATTCAATCTCTCCTCGTAGGTCATTCCCGCCATTCCAGGTATCAGCCTGGTGAATCGCCGCTGCACTCTTTCCATGGCAAGAACATCCTTCCGCAGATGGGGCGACCAAAACTGTACACAATACTCCAGATGCGGTCTCACCAGCACCTTGTACAGCTGTAGTAAGGTATCCCTATTCCTATACTCGAACCCCCTTGATATGAAGGCCAACATACCATTTGCCTTCTTAATCGCCTGTTGCACCTGCATGCTCTCCTTCAGTGACTGGTGCACAAGAACACCCAGGTCCCTCTGCACTTCCCCATCTCCCAATCTATTGCCATTTAGATAATAATCTACCCTCCTGTTTTTACCCCCAAAGTGGATAACCTCGCATTTATCCACATTATAGTGCATCTGCCACGTATCCGCCCATTCCCCCAACCTGTCCAAATCGCACTGTAGCCTCCTGACATCCTCATCAGAGCCCACCCCTCCTCCTAGTTTAGTGTCGTCAGCGAATTTGGAAATATTGCATCCAATTCCCTGATCCAGATCATTTATATATATTGTGAACAGCTGGGGTCCCAGGACAGATCCTTGCGGCACCCCGCTGGTCACTGCCTGCCACTCCGAAAACGAGCCGTTTATTCCAACTCTCTGTTTTCTATCCGCCAGCCAGTTCTCTATCCACGTTAATACTTTGCCCCCAATCCCATGAGCCTTAATTTTGCATGATAATCTTTTGTGTGGAACCTTATCGAAGGCTTTCTGGAAGTCAAGGTACACCACATCCACTGGCTCTCCCCCATCTATTTTACCAGTTACTTCCTCAAAAAATTCCAGCAGATTAGTCAAACACGATTTACCCTTTGTAAATCCATGTTGACTCTGTCCGATCCTTTCCCCATTTGTCAAGTGCTCCGCTATTTTATCCTTAATAATGGACTCTAGCATTTTGCCCACAACCGATGTAAGGCTTACTGGTCTATAATTCCCTGCTTTCTCTCTACCCCCCTTTTTAAATATTGGGGTAACATTAGCTACCCTCCAATCCACGGGTACTGTTCCCGAGTCAATGGAGTTCCGGAAGATGATCCTTAGAGCATCTGCTATCTCCAGGGCCACCTCCTTAAGTACCCTAGGATGTAGTTTATCAGGCCCCGGGGATTTGTCGGCCTTCAGTCCCCTCAACTTACCCAACACCATATCCCTAGAGATACTAATTTCTGTCAGCTCCTCCCTCTCATTAGTCCCTATGTTTGCCGATATTCCTGGGAGGTTATTTGTGTCCTCCTTTGTGAATACAGAACCAAAGTATGAGTTTAATTGGTCTGCCATTTCCTTATTCTCCATTATATATTCTCCCGAATCGGACTGCAAGGGACCGACTTGGGATTTTACCAGTCTTTTCCTCCTGATATACCGATAAAAGCTTTTGCAGTCTGTCTTTATGTTTGCTGCAAGTTTACTTTCGTATTCTATTTTCCCCTTCCTGATTAATCCCTTTGTCCTCTTTTGCTGTATCCTGTACTGCCCCCAATCTTCCGGTCTGGTGCTTTTTTTGCCAGTTGATATGCCCTTTTTTTTGATTTTATGCTGTCCCTAATTTCCCTCGTTATCCACGGTTGAGCCACCTTTTTAGGTTTATTTTTATGCCAAACCGGTATAAACATGTTCTGGAATTCTTCCATTCTATCTTTGAATGCTTGCCATTGTCTATCCACTGTCAATCCCCCCAGAAACACCACCCAATCAATCTTACCCAATTCCCGTCTCATACCCTCGTAATTCCCTTTATTTAAGTTCTGGACCTTAGTCTCTGATTCAATTTCCTCACTCTCCATCTCGACTGAGAGCTCGATCATATTATGATCGCTCTGACCCAAGGGGCCTCGTACAAGAAGATTGCTGATAAGTCCCTTCTCATTTCTCGGCATCCTCCTCGCAGCACACATGCCCACCCAGCTTTGTGTTGTCTGCAGATTTGGAGATATTACATCTATTTCCCTTGTCTAGATCATTAATATATATTGTGAATAGCTGGGGTCCAAGGACCGATCCCTGCGGTACCCCACTAGTCACTGCCTGCCACTCGGAAAAAGACCCGTTTTTTACAACTCTTTGCTTTCTGTCAGCCAACCAGTTCTCTATCCAAGTCAGTACCTTGCCCCCAATCCCATGTGCCTTAACTTTACACGCTAATCTCTTATGCGGGACCTTATCGAAAGCCTTCTGAAAGTCCAAATACACCACATCCACTGGTTCTCCCTTATCTATTTTACCAGTTACATCCTCAATAAATTCCAGTAGATTAGTCAAGCATGATTTACCCTTTGTAAATCCATGTTGACATTGTCCGATCCTGTCACTGTTTTCCAAGTGCTTTGCTATTACTTCTTTTATAATGGACTCTAGCATTTTCCCCACTACCGATGTCAGGCTTACCGGTCTGTAATTCCCCGTTTTCTCTCTACCACCTTTTTTGAATAGTGGGGTAACATTAGCTACCCTCCAATCCATGGGTACTGTTCCAGATTCCATCGAATGTTGGAAGATGATCAGTAATGCATCTACTTTTTCTAGGGCCACTTCCTTAAGTACCCTAGGATGTAGATTATCAGGCCCTGGGGATTTATCGGCCTTCAATCCCATCAATTTCCTTAACACCATTTCCCTACAAATACTGATTTCTTTCAGTTCCTCCCTTTCATCAGACCCTATGTTCCCCGACATCTCTGGGAGGTTATTTGTGTCCTCCTTTGTGAAGACAGAACCAAAATATATATTTAATTGGTCAGCCATTTCTTTGTTCCCCATTATAAATTCCCCTGATTCTGACTGCAAGGGACCTACGCTTGACTTCACCAATCTTTTTCTCTTCACATATCTATAAAAGCTTTGCACTTTGCAGCCTTCTGGATTCAACATCGAGTTCAACAATTTCACACCATAAATTCTGCTCTATCATTTTTTTTCTCCCTCTCACATAGCAGCTGTTGATGGTTCTGCCATTGCTATTCCTCCGGGTCCATGCCACACTCGTGCCCATTGCCAACTTAACAGGTTTATTTCAGGCAGCGTGTGAGGCCCTCGCTGGGGGCAGGTGAGGGTCTCATACATAGGCAAAAGTTACAGTCCTATAATGCAAATAGAATCCTGATACGATTTTAACGTACAGTCACACAAGTGGTGCCCAGTGCAAGAGCCGCCTAGATTGGCTTTGAAGAAGGCTGGGAAGGTAAGTTTGTAAAAAAAACTTTTTTTTGATTCCTTGTGGGCTAGGGGGAGCAAAAATGCTCCTTTGGACCTTCCCCACAAGGAAACCTTGGATCTCCCCTGCCTTGGGCTTGCCCCACCCAACCACGATCACCTCCAGAATCCCCCCCACAATCCACTTACCTTATTGCCGAGGGGCTATTCCCACAAGTCTCCGGCAGCGGCCTTCTGCTGCCCAAAATCCTGGTCTCGCCTGCTGGCCAGATAATGATTCCCTCTGGGTTTGGGCAGGGAGTCACCTGGGAGATGGTAATGAGATTTAAGATGATTGGCAGAGGGTCCAGAGGCGACATGAGGGGAAAAAAATTGCGCAGTGAGTGGTTAGGATCTGGAATGCACTGCCTGAAAGGGTGATGGAGGCAGACTCAATCATGGCTTTCAAAAGGGAATTGGATAAGTTGAAGGAAAAAAATATAGGGAAAGGGTGGGGGCGTGGGACTAGCTGAAGTGCTCCTGCAGAGAGCTGGCATGGGCTTGATGGGCCGAATGGCCTCCTTCTGTGCTGTAACTATTCTATTCTATTCGGCCCGAGAGTTAAAATGTTCCACGTCTCACTCCAGTATGGTTATGCATACTTGACACTCCAAGTTAAAATGCATGCAAAGTAAAGAAGTCAGGCAATCTGTGTGAGTGGCATACCAAAGTGTGGTTTGGAAGTCTGGATGTGAGGGGTTTATGATAGTGTTTATAGTGAACATTGATTTGGGGAGAAGGGAAAGAAAGGGGAAAAGCTTGGCAATTAGAGAGATTATTAGTTATTCAGCTATTCCCATTCAGGGAAAGGAAAGGGACGGATGATAGAACATAAGACGTAGGAGCAGGAGTAGGTCATTTGGCCCCTCGAGCCTGCTCCACCATTCAATAAGATCATGGCTGATCTGATCTTGGCCTCAACTCCGCTTCCCTGCCCACTCCACATAACCCTCAACTCCCTCATCGTTCAAAAATCTGTCTATCTCCACCTTAAATATATTCAATGACCCAACCCTCCACAGCTCTCTGGGAAAGAGAATTCCAAAGATTCACGAGCCTCTGAGAGAAGAAATTCCTCCTCGTTTCCATTTTAAATGGGTGCCCCCTTACTCTGAAATTATGCCCCCTAGTTCTGGATTCCCCCACGAGGGGAAACATCCTCTCTGCATCTATCCTGTCAAGCTCCTTCAGAATCTTATATGTTTCAATAAGATCCCCTCTCATTCTTCCAAACTCCAATGAGTATAGGCCCAACCTGCTCAACCCTTCTTCATAAGACAACCCCTTCAATTCCGGAATCAACCTCGTGAACCTTATCTGAACTGCCTCCAATGCAAGTATATCCTTCCTTAAATAAGGAGACCAAAACTGTACGCAGTACTCCAGGTGTGGTCTCACCGATGCCCTGTACAGTTGTAACAGGACTTCCCTACTTTTATACTCCATTCCCTTTGCAATAAAGGCCAACATTCCATTTGCCTTCCTTATTACGATAGCAAAATACCGCAGATGCTGGAAATCCGAAATAACAACAGAAAATGCTGGAAAAACTCAGCAGGCCAGGCAACATCCGTGGAGAGAAACCAGAGTCGACGTTTCGGGTCGAAACCCTTTTTCAAAACTGGAAAGGAAATGAAATAGATCGAAGGCAAGGCTGCGATAGAACAAAAGAAGTAAAGAGACATTAAGAGGTATTCAAAACCAGACGAGATGGTAATAGGACAGTGGAGACAAAAGACAGCTCAGATTAGGTGTGAAGTGTACTGGCAGGATGAGAGACAGCTGCCATGTGGGAGAGAGAAAAAAAAGGAAAGGGGGGGAAGGAAAGACCCAAAACAAAGGGGTGGGAAAAAAAAGTAAGTAAAAATGTAATAGGGGCCGAGGTTACGATCTGAAATTGTTGAACTCGATATTGAGTCCGGAAGGCTGCAACGTGCCTAAACCTTCCTAATTACTTGCTGTACCTGCATGCTAACTTTTTGTGATTCATGTACATGGACACCCAGATCCCTCTGTACCTCAGCATTTTGTAATCTCTCCCCATTTAAATAATAATTTGCTTTTTCATTTTTCCTACCAAAGTGGATAACCTTGCATGTTCCCACATTATACTCCATCTGCTAGATTTTTGCCCACCCACTTAGCCTATCTATAATAAAAACAGAAAATGCTGGAGAAACTCAGCAGGTCAGGCAGCATCTGTGAAGAGAGAAACAGAGTTAATGTTTCAGGTCGATGGCCTTTCGTCAGAACTGGAAAAAACAGGAAATGGAACAGATTTTTAAGCAAGTGAAGAGGCTGGGAAAGGTGGGAGGGGATGAAAGAACAAAAGGGAAGGTCTGTGATAGGATGGAAGGCGGAAGAGATTAAGAGATATTCAAGGCAAAAGGAGATGGTAATGAAACAGGTTAAGAAACAAAGGATGGCCCTAGATGAAGTGTAAATTCCGCTGGCAGAATGAAAGACAGCTGCCATGTGGGGGAGAAGAAAAACAGACACAGACAAAAAGTGTGGATAAATGTTAGGATAAAATTTGGTTTAGGGGATATAAAGGGGTAGGCCTCAATATTTAACCGGTATAATATGTCTGAAAGGTACCATTCAGTCTTGTCAGGCTGGAAAACAAACGCAAAGCACTGTGGGATACTTGGCTGTGTTAACCCTTTTAGACTAACATAAATGAGTTTAGCTGACCAAGGACATTCTGAAGATCTACTTATAATTACACTGAGTAAATGCTGAGAGGAGGCCTGCTCCTGGAAGAGATAAAAGTACAAAGGCACATTGACGAACTCTCTGCAGATAAGACCTGAAGACTGGTCACCTGGCTACATAATTCAATGGGGCTTTGTATCCACCCAACCATATCTCTGCTGAAGATACCTCCCTATATTAATAAACAAGAGTAAGAGATAGCCCAAGAATGCAGAAGTTAGCAGAAGTTAGAATGAAGTCTCTGCAGTCCATAGGTTCTTACTGACGTATCCAGAGGTTACTGGAGTTCAAAGGGCAGGCCTAATAGTTGATTGATTAACCATGTAAACCAATGAAGTATCAATAATATGAAGTAATAAAATGAAGTAATAAGTGGGCGTTGTCTAATAAAATGTATAACTATGCTGTATTTTCACATTTTCCTTTGAGAACGACGTCTCCAGCTAAGGGTAGCTGAGATAGTTCTCCCGTGTGCACTCGTAATAAACCTATTGGCCTGGGTAACACCTGAGTCTGTTAGTTCTGTTTTACCATTCAGATTTTTCTCACTTACTATTAAAAAAATATATATATATGATAGGGGCCGAGGTTATGATCTGAAATTGTTGAACTCTATGTTGAGTCCGGAAGGCACAATCGAAAGAAGAGGTGCTGTTCCTCAAGCTTACGCTGAGCTTCCATGGAACAATGCAAGAGGCCGAGGACAGTGAGGTCTGAGTGGGAGTGGAGCGGTGAGTTAAAATGATAGGCGACCGGAAGCTCGGGGTGCCCCTTACGGACTGAACGGAGGTGTTCCGCAAAGCGGTCACCTAATCTGTGTTTGGTCTCCCCAGTGTAGAGGAGACCACATCGTGAGCAGCGAATACAGTATACTAAATTGGGAGAAGTACAAGTAAATCGCTGTTTCATCTGGAAGAGGTGTTTGGGGCCCTGGACAGTGGGAAGGTATAATGGCATGTGTTGCATCTCCTGCGCTTGCACGGGAAGGTGCCGGGCGAAGGGGAAGGGGTGTTGGGGGTGATAGTGGAGTAGTTAAGGGAGCGGTCCCTACGGAATGCTGAAAGGGGAGGTGAGGGGAAGATGCGTTTGGTGGTGGGATCACGCTGGAGGTGGCGGAAATGGCGGAGAATGATCCGTTGAATGTGAAGGCTGGTGGGGTGAAAGGTTAGGAGAAGGGGAACTCTGTCGTGGTTCCGGGAGGGAGGGGCGGGGGTGAGGGCAGAAGTGCGGGAGTTAGAACAGACACAGTCAGCGGCCGTGTCAACCACGGTAGAGGGGAATTCTCGGTTGAGGAAAAAGGAAGACATGTCAGAAGCATTAGTATGGAAGGTGGCATCATCGGAGCAAATGCGGCGGAGATGGAGAAACTGGGAGAATGGAAATAGAGTCCTTACAGGAGGCGGGGTGGGAGGAAGTGCAGTCCAGGTAGATGTGGGAGTCAGTGGGCTTGTAGTGAATGTTTGTCAATAACCTATCCCCAGAGATGGAGACGGAGAAGTCGAGGAAGGGAAGGGAAGAGTCGGAGATGGACCATGTGAAGGTGAGGGAAGGGTGGAAATTGGAAGCAAAGTGAATGAAATTATCTAGTTTAGGACGAGAGCAGGAAACGGCACCGATACAGTCATCAATGTACCGGAAAAAGAGGTGAGGGAGGGGACCCGAGTAGGACTGGAACAAAGAGTGTTCCACATATCCCACGAAAAGGCAGGCTTAGCTAGGACCCATGCGGGTTCCCATAGCAACATCTTTGATTTGGAGGAAGTGAGTGGAGTCAAAGGAGAAGTTGTTCAATGTGAGAACAAGTTCAGCCAGGCGGAGGAGGGTGATGGTGGATGGGGATTGGTTGGGCCTCTGTTCAAAGAAGAAGTGGAGTGCCCTCAGGCCATCCTGGTGGGGGATGGAGGTGTAGAGGGATTGTACGTCCATGGTGAAAAGGAGGAGGTTGGGGCCAGGAAACTGGAAACTGTTAAAGTGGCGGAGGGCAGAGGAAGAGTTGCGGATGTAGGTGGGAAGAGACTGGACAAGGGGAGAAAAAATAGAGTTGAGATAGGAAGAGATAAGTTCCGTGGGGCAAGAACAGGTTGAAACGATGGGTCTACCAGGACAGTCCTGTTTGTGGATCTTGGGAAGGAGGTAGAAGCAGGCTGTGCGGGGTTGGGGAACTATGAGGTAGCCTATCTATATCCCTTTGGAGATTCTTTGCATCCTCCACACAATTTGCTTTCCCACCTATTTTTGTATCATCAGCAAATTTGGCTACATTACACTCGGTCCCTTCATCCAAGTCATTAATATAGATTATAAATAGTTGAGGCCCCAGCACTGATCCCTGCGGCACCCCACTAGTTACAGTTTGCCAACCTGAAAATGATCCATTTATCCCAACTCTCTGTTTTCTGTTATTTAGCCAATCCTCTATCCATGCTAATATATTACCCCCAACCCCGTGAGCTCTTATCTTGTGCAGATAAGTATGATAAATACATTATTGATTTATATTCTGGAGATTGTAACATGTAATCCTGGTAGTCCTTTATGAGAAGTTTGTTTTACAGGATAAGGCCTCAGAGAGAGTTTCATGTCACAATGGAATGGATTCTGGGAGGAAGGGAAATGTAAGGGTCAGATCCTGGGATTTGTTGTATAGTTAGCTCGGAAATTAAACATTACCTTTTTTTTGTAAGGTGTAGGTTTGAATCTCACGTGAGGCTGGAAGGATCTCCAAGAAGTACTCAGTCCATTTAACTAGCTTGGGGGCAGTCGCTTTGTGTAAGGAGGGAAACTTTATGGGGTCGATTTTCCCGAAGCTGTCGGGAAGAAGGCGGGACTACAACTTTTGGGTTTTAGTCCCGCCTACATCGACGTCTGGCCAATCCGTGCAATTTTCCCTTGATTGACCTTGTTGAGCCCACCCAGCGGGCTCAGCAGGCCAATTAAGGGCCACCCGGCAACAGGTGATGTCACAGACTGCAATTTCATCTGTCAAGAGTTCTTGACAGATGAAATATCAGTGTTTCACAGCTGTTTGAAGCTGCCAAACACTGACAGTCTGAGTTCTGACATGAGTCCTTCTGCACAGACTCAGTTAGAACTCACATCGGCACTCAAAGCTGAAGGCTGTCACTTTTCACAGATCGCAGCTGTTCAGCTTTAAGCGCCGGCTGAGTGATGCGCTCCCGACGGCTACAGGAAGAAAGGCTGTGAAGTTAAGTACAGGTAAAGAAAAGTTCTTTACACACTTTAGACACACCAAACACACTTACCTTTGCACTCATGCACCCATCACTCACCTGAGCGCCGACATCGCGACCCCTCCAACTCCTTCAACCCGACGGGCCGCCTGCTCTAACCTGGCGTGGTTTGGAGCTGTCGGGAAACCCACATGAAACCCCTCAAAATAGGGATTAGGCTAAAAACTACCTGTTAACTACCTGTTAACAGGCAGTTAATTGGCACTAATCCCTTCCTGCCTGGGGTCGGCGGGTCCCAGTGCGGGGCGGGTACCCGCTGCCTCTGAAAGTTGCGTGGAGCGGGATTTTGGGCGGGATGGTGTCAGGACCCCCGAAATTGGGATTTCCCCCCCCCCCACACGCCTGAAACCCCACCTGACGGCTCCACGAAAACCAACCCCTATGTCTTGAAAAGAAATGAGCCTCCAATAAGATATGACACTTCAAATGGGTTAGAATTGGTAACGTAAATGTAACAGTCTGTGTGTTTGTGAATAGATAGATAGACAAATAGATACATACATATATACATATACATACATCTATATATATAAAAGAGCTCGTCTGTCTGTCCCGATGTCTGTCTGTCCCGATGTCTGTCCGTTCTCTATACGTTTGAAAGTTACAGAGCGTACCGACGCGCGCGTCGCCTCAAAAGAAAGCTTGCGATTCCGGACCGGTCATAGGCGTATTTACGTTTTGGCCGGACAAAAATCCCGCCCGCGGTATCCAAAAAACGTTCAGCGTTCCGCTCATTAGCATCTCATTAGCGACCGTGTGACGTCGAGGTCGACCAATCGGACGGCGGGTTCCTTCCTACAGTTGAGTGTCGAGTGACTCGACGATTGACCAATCCTACGCTTTGGTGACCTGACCGGTCGACCAATCGGTGCGTGTGTGGGCGGGCCTTATCCTTCTGAACCGAGGTGAGTGGCCGCCATCTTGATTTTTCAGGATTTTTTCCCCACACTTTCAGTGTGTTAGGGAAGTAAGGTAAATATTTGAATTATGTGTTAGGGAATTAATTAACAATTTATTTGAGTTTTATATTGTGTTTAGCAACCCCCCCCCCTCCTCCTCACCCTCGCACAGGGGGGACTCGGGGCCTGAAGCTCAAAAAATTTCTCTCTCTCTCTCCCTTTCTTCCCTCTCGCTCTCTCCTTCTCCTCTTCCCTCTCTCTCCTTCTCCTCTTCCCTCTCTCCTCTTCCCCCTCTCTCCTTCTCCTCTTCCCTGTCTCTCTCTACTTCCCCCTCTCAGGTTTCACGGTGTCGGGGCCGTAGTGCGGGCGGGCCGCCCGAAGTTTCCCGCTCGCTAACGGCCGCCAGGCCGCCTCGCGCCGCCTCGCGCCGCCCGCACTGACCGCGCATGCGCCATCCGCACTGACCGCGCATGCGCCGCCAGCACTGACCGCGCATGCGCCGCCCGCACTGACCGCGCATGCGCCGCCCGCACTGACCGCGCATGCGCCGCCCGCGAGAGCCCACTCCCGGCGCCGGCCGCCGCTCAGCATTCCCGCTATCGCAACGGCACCGGACCTCAGGCGCTAGGCAGGGGGAGGGGCCGGAGAGAGGGACAGAGGGGAGCGGGGGAGTGGGGGAGGGGTGGGGGTGGGCAAGGGGAGGGGAGGGGAGGGAGGGAGGGAGACAGGGGAGGGGAGGGAGGGAGAGGAGGGGAGGGGAGGGAGAGGAGGGGAGGGGAGGGAGGGATAGGACAGGGAGAGGACATGACAGGGAGAGGGGGGACACACAGGGGCAGGGAGACCAAGCGCCCCAAAATTGCCCTCGCAACGCGGGGCTCCCCAGCTAGTCTATATATATAAGAACATAGAACATAAGAACATAAGAAATAGGAGCAGGAGTAGGCCAATCGGCCCCTCGAGCCTGCTCCACCATTCAATAAGATCATGGCTGATCTGATCCTAACCTCAAATCTTCTATCACTCTGCATCCACCCGAACCCATGTGATCTCCCGGGAGAGGCGAAAAACCAGATAAAGACCCAACGGCCAATTTGGGAGAAAAAAATCTGGGAAATTCCTCTCCGACCCATCTAGGCGATCGAAATTCTTCCAGGAGATCACTCTGTCCCTATATTTTCTACAGTACTTACCTTCTGTAAAGGCGATCTCCACCCCAGCCAGGAACAGGAATAAAACCATCTCCTGAAATCTAACAGAATTAGAACACAGTAGGAGCAGAACAAGGCTACACGGCCCCTGGGCCCACTCCACTACCCACAGGGCCATGACCATTCCGAACCCAGATTCATGTCCAATTTCCTGCCCGCTCCCCGTAACCCTTAATTCCCTTTACTTCTAGGAAACTATCTATTTCTGTTTTAAATTTATTTAATGATGTAGCTTCCACAGCTTTCTGGGGCAGCAAATTCCACAAACCTACCACCCTCTGAGTGAAGAAGTTTCTCCTCATCTCAGTTTTGAATGAGCAGCCCCTTATTTTAAGATTATGCCCCCTAGTTCTAGTTTCACCCATCATTGGGAACATCCTCACTGCATCCACCCGATCAAGCCCCTTCACAATCTTATATGTTTCAATAAGATCGCCTCTCATTCTTCTGAACCCCAATGAGTAGAGTCCCAATCTACTCAACCTCTCCTCATATGACCACCCCCTCATCCCCGGGATTAACCGAGTGAACCTTCTTTGTACTGACTCGAGAGCAAGTATGTCTTTTCTTAAGTATGGACACCAAAACTGTATGCAGTATTCCAGGTGCGGCCTCACCAATACCTTGTACAACTGCAGCAATACCTCCCTGTTTTTATATTCCATCCCCCTAGCAATAAAAGCCAACATTCCATTGGCCTTCTTAATCACTTGTTGCACCTGCATACTAACTTTTGAGTTTATATATAAGACCTCTTCTGTCTGTCTGTCTGTCTGTCCGTTCTCTATACGTTTGAAAGTTATAGAGCGTACCTACACGCGCGTCACATCAAAAGAAAGCTTACGATTACGGACCGGTCATAGGCGTATTTATGTTTCGGCCGGACACAAATCGTGCCCACGGTATCCCAAAAATGTTCAAAATTCCACTCATTAAATGGCAAAAGTTCCGCTCATTTGCTCATTAGCATTGAGTGACGTGAAGGTTGACCAATCGTGCGGTCGAGTGACCTGACAGTTGACCGATGGTTGACCAATCGCTGCGTCTCGGGGGCGGGTTCATTGCGCGTGCGGGCGGGCCATCCTACAGTTGAGTGTTGAGTGACAGGACGATTGACCAATCCTACAGTTCAGTGACCTGATGGTTGACCAATCAGTGCGTGTGTGGGCGGGCCTTATCATTCTGAACCGAGGTGAGTGGCCGCCATCTTGATTCTTCACGATTTTTTTCCCACACTTTCTGTGTGTTAGGGAACTAAGGTAAATATTTGAATTATGTGTTAGGGAATTAAATAACAATTTATTTGAGTTTTAAATTGTATTTAGCAACAGTAGGAAATGAAGTGATCCCCTGCCCTTCGCCCAGAGGCTCGCCTACTTTGACGGCCATTTCGAGCGGCTGTGCCGGCGCCGGGCGCGGCCTAGCAGCCCGGGAAGCCTGGGCCTTGAGTTCAGCGCTCCGCTCTAACCGCCGCCGTCCCCCCCTCCTCCTCACCCTCGCACAGGGGTGACTCAGGGCTGCTCTCTGCCCGCTGCAGGCAGGCCTGAAGCTGAAAAAATTTCTCTCTCTCTCTCTCTCCTCTTCCCTCTCTCTCTCTCCTTCTCCTCTTCCCTCTCTCCCTCTCCTTCTCTCTCTCCTCTTCCCTCTCTCTCTCCTTCTCTCTCTCTACTTCCCCCTCTCTACTTCCCCCTCTCTCTCTACTTCCCCCTCTCTCTCCTGCCGTGAGTGTGGGACCGGCAAAACCGGCGCTTTTGAAACAGCTGTCCCCGATCGCAATCGGTCACGGGAGTCTGCAGCCCGGCCAACCGGGTCCAAAGGCCTGCCGCGTTCACCAGCAGGAACCTCGGGCTCGCTTCGGAGCGCTGGGCACCCGGCCTCCCGTTGTCGGAGTGACTCCGTTCTGCTACCGAGGTGAGTCCAGCCGGGCCTGAGGCGCTAGCGAGGGAGAGGGGAGGCAGGGAGAGGGGGAGAGGGAGAGTGTGTGAGGGAGAGGGGGGGAGTGTGAGGGAGGGGGGGAGTGTGAGGGAGGGGGGGAGTGTGAGGGAGAGGGGGGAGTGTGAGGGAGAGGGGGGGAGTGTGAGGGAGGGGGGGGGAGTGTGAGGGAGAGGGGGGGAGTGTGAGGGAGAGGGGGGGAGTGTGAGGGAGAGGGGGGGAGTGTGAGGGAGAGGGGGGGAGTGTGAGGGAGAGGGGGGGAGTGTGAGGGAGAGGGGGGGAGTGTGAGGGAGAGGGGGGAGTGTGAGGGAGAGGGTGAGTGTGAGGGAGAGGGGGGAGTGTGAGGGAGAGGGTGAGGGAGTGTGAGGGAGAGGGGGGAGTGTGAGGGATAGGGGGGAGTGTGAGGGAGAGGGGGGAGTGTGAGGGAGAGGGGGGGAGTGTGAGGGAGAGGGGGGGAGTGTGAGGGAGAGGGGGGAGTGTGAGGGAGAGGGGGGGAGTGTGTGTGTGTGAGGGAGGGGGGGAGTGTGTGAGGGAGGGGGGAGTGTGTGTGTGAGGAAGGGGGGAGTGTGTGTGTGAGGGAGGGGGGAGTGTGTGTGTGAGGGAGGGGGGAGTGTGTGTGAGGGAGGGGGGAGTGTGTGTGTGAGGGGGGAGTATGTGTGTGAGGGAGTGAGGTGGGAGTGTGTGCGTGAGGGAGGGAGGAGGGGGGAGTGTGTGTGTGAGGGAGGGAGGAGAGGGGAGTGTGTGTGTGAGGGAGGCAGGAGGGGGGAGTGTGTGTGTGAGAGAGGGAGGAGGGGGGAGTGTGTGTGTGAGGGAGGGGGGAGTGTGTGTGAGGGAGGGGGGAGTGTGTGTGTGAGGGAGGGGGGAGTGTGTGTGTGAGGGAGGGGGGAGTGTGTGTGAGGGAGGGGGGAGTGTGTGTGTGAGGGAGGGGGGGAGTGTGTGTGTGAGGGAGGGGGAGTGTGTGTGAGGGAGGGGGGAGTATGTGTGTGAGGGAGTGAGGGGGAGTGTGTGCGTGAGGGAGGGAGGAGGGGGGAGTGTGTGTGTGAGGGAGGGAGGAGGGGGGAGTGTGTGTGTGAGGGAGGGGGGAGTGTGTGTGAGGGAGGGGGAGTGTGTGTGTGAGGGGGGGGAGTGTGTGTGTGAGGGAGAGGGGGGGAGTGTGTGTGTGAGGGAGGGGGGAGTGTGTGTGTGAGGGAGGGGGAGTGTGTGTGTGAGGGAGGGGGGAGTGTGTGTGTGAGGGAGGGGGGAGTGTGTGTGTGAGGGAGGGGGGAGTGTGTGTGTGAGGGAGGGGGGAGTGTGTGTGTGAGGGAGGGGGGAGTGTGTGTGTGAGGGAGGGGGGAGTGTGTGTGTGAGGGAGGGGGGGAGTGTGTGTGTGAGGGAGGGGGGAGTGTGTGTGTGAGGGAGGGGGGAGTGTGTGTGTGAGGGAGGGGGGAGTGTGTGTGTGAGGGAGGGGGGAGTGTGTGTGTGAGGGAGGGGGGGAGTGTGTGTGTGAGGGAGGGGGGTGTGTGTGTGTGAGGGAGGGGGAGTGTGTGTGTGAGGGAGGGGGAGTGTGTGTGTGAGGGAGGGGGGAGTGTGTGTGTGAGGGAGGGGGGAGTGTGTGTGTGAGGGAGGGGGAGTGTGTGTGTGAGGGAGGGGGGGAGTGTGTGTGTGAGAGGAGGGGGGAGTGTGTGTGTGAGGGAGGGGGGAGTGTGTGTGTGAGGGAGGGGGGAGTGTGTGTGTGAGGGAGGGGGGGGTGTGTGTGTGGGGGGGGGGTGTGTGGTGAGGGGGAGGGTGTGGGGGGAGTGTGTGTGTGAGGGAGGGGGGAGTGTGTGTGTGGGAGGGGGGAGTGTGTGTGTGGGAGGGGGGGGTGTGTGTGTGGAGGGGGGTGTGTGTGTGAGGGAGGGGGGAGTGTGTGTGTGAGGGAGGGGGGGAGTGTGTGTGTGAGGGAGGGGGGAGTGTGTGTGTGATGGAGGGGGGAGTGTGTGTGTGAGGGAGGGGGGAGTGTGTGTGTGATGGAGGGGGGAGTGTGTGTGTGAGGGGAGTGTGGGGGGAGGGTGTGTGTGGGAGGGTGGGGGAGTGTGTGTGTGAGGGAGGGGGGAGTGTGTGTGTGGGAGGGGGGGTGTGTGTGGGAGGGGGGAGTGTGTGTGTGAGGGAGGGGGGAGTGTGTGTGTGAGGGAGGGGGGAGTGTGTGTGTGAGGGAGGGGGGGAGTGTGTGGTGAGGGAGGGGGGAGTGTGTGTGTGAGGGAGGGGGGAGTGTGTGTGGTGGGAGGGGGGGGGTGGTGTGTGTGTGAGGGAGGGGGGGTGTGTGTGTGTGTGTGGGGTGGGGGGGAGTGTGTGTGTGAGGGAGGGGGGAGTGTGTGTGTGAGGGAGGGGGGAGTGTGTGTGTGAGGGAGGGGGGGAGTGTGTGTGTGAGGGAGGGGGGTGTGGTGTGTGAGGGAGGGGGTGGGGGAGTGTGTGTGTGAGGGAGGGGGGAGTGTGTGTGTGAGGGAGGGGGGAGTGTGTGTGTGAGGGAGGGGGGGAGTGTGTGTGTGAGGGGAGGGGGGGAGTGTGTGTGTGAGGGAGGGGGGAGTGTGTGTGTGAGGGAGGGGGGAGTGTGTGTGTGAGGGAGGGGGGGAGTGTGTGGAGGGAGGGGGGAGTGTGTGTGTGAGGGAGGGGGGAGTGTGTGTGTGAGGGAGGGGGGGAGTGTGTGTGTGGGGAGGGGGGGGAGTGTGTGTGTGAGGGAGGGGGGGTGTGTGTGTGGTGGGAGGGGGGAGTGTGTGTGTGAGGGAGGGGGGAGTGTGTGTGTGAGGGAGGGGGGAGTGTGTGTGTGAGGGAGGGGGGGAGTGTGTGTGTGAGGGAGGGGGAGTGTGTGTGTGAGGGGGGGGGGTGTGTGTGGGTGTGGGAGGGGGAGTGTGTGTGTGGGTGGGGGGGAGTGTGGTGTGGGGGTGGGGGGGGTGTGTGGGTGGGGGGGTGGGGGGGGGGGTGGGTGTGTGTGTGGGGAGGGGGGGGGTGTGTGTGGTGGGGGGTGGGGGGGGGGTGGGGTGTGGGGGGTGGGTGGGGGGGGGGGTGGTGGGTGTGGGTGGGGGGGGGTGGGGGTGGGGGTGGGGGGGGGGGGGTGGGTGGGGTGGGGGGGGGGGGTGGGTGGGGGGGGTGGGGGGGGGGTGGGTGGGGGGGGTGGGTGGGGGGGGTGGGGGTGGGGGGTGGGGGTGGGTGGGGGTGGGGGGTGGGGTGGGGGGGGTGGGGGGGGGGGTGGGTGGGGGGTGGGGGGGGGGGTGGTGGGGGGTGGGGGGGGGGGGTGGGGTGGGGGGGGGGGGTGGGTGGGGTGGGGGGGGGGTGGTGGGGGTGGGGGGGGTGGGTGTGGGTGTGGGGGGGGGGGGGTGGTGGGGTGGGGGGGGGGTGGGTGGGGGTGGGGGGGGGGTGGTGGGGGGTGGGGGGGGGGGTGGGTGGGGTGGGGGGGGGGGTGGGTGGGTGGGGGGGGGTGGGTGGGGGGGGGGGGGGGGTGGGTGGGGTGGGGGGGGGTGGGTGGGGGTGGGGGGGGGGGTGGGTGGGGGGGGGTGTGGGGTGGGGGGGGGGTGGGGGTGTGGGGTGGTGGGGGGGGGGGTGGGGGGGGGGGGGTGGGTGGGGGGGGTGGGGGGGGGGTGTGGGGTGGGGGGGGGGGTGGGGGGGGGGGTGTGGGTGGGGGTGTGGGTGTGTGTGGGTGAGGGAGGGGGGTGTGTGAGGGTGGGGGGGAGGTGTGTG